>NC_081427.1:61783666-61926064 GCF_949786415.1 Peromyscus eremicus
CAATGGGGATCCGGTTCCCATGGTTCGGATGTTTTCACTTACCAACCTCTCTGTGAAATATTATTCTGAGGACCATGCGATGGTTTGTCCGAGGAGGAAAGAGAAAGAGGGGGAGATGTGGCATTGATCTGGGCACTGAGGCATTTTTTTTTCTTAGAACACTTCAAAGAAAACTTTCCCTGCTCCTTTATTCTTTTGTTCTGACCTCACATATAACATATAAATGCATTTCAAACTAGGTATTGAATTTTGCTTCCACATAATCTTTTTTCTTACAATATTCTTGTAAGAAGTGTTTCTGATATGGCTGAAATGTGTAATTCTGGGTTTTATTTATTTATTTATTTATTTTTACAAAAACTTTCTTATGAAAGTGGGTTTCTTTTTCAAAAAAATATGTTCTTTTTAATGCTGGAAATGCTGTCTTTCCCCTTCACTCTGTCAAAAGATTTCTCTAGTATATGATTTTCTAAATATTAATTTAACTTGTGTTAGATATTGGCTGTCGCTCCTAAAATCAATCTTTAATCAAGTTTTGCCTAAAGCTTTTCCTAGAAATCAAAATATAACAACAAAATGTCTTGTTTTTATCATCCCAGTACTTGCCCATTACGTGACAAAGGGCTTTCATACCTTGAAATTATTCTTTGCCTATTTTTGCAAATTTTGTGTTTCTTTTGCTGCTCTGCTGGATGTCAGAGTGGCAATGGAATTACCCAAAACAGGAAAGAAAAAACACAATAGGAACTGGGATAAACTATGCTCTTTCTCAGGCTGAGAGTCAGTTCACTAAGAGAGATATATGCGTGAGGTCAGAGAGCTATAGAACCCAGGAAGAATCCCTCTGAATTTGGTCACATCTTGGGCCAGTGCTCACTTAGGAACAGTCTGCTCTAGTGTTTGGCATTCAACACTCCATGGAAACTAGTGAGAAAGAAACATTTTTTCCAGCAATGTGAACTTGCTCCAGGCTCTCTCTGAGTGCTTGTAGACAAGGGTCCAAGTAGAAACTGCAAATATGTATGTGTAATAAAAGAAGAGAAAATGACATTAAGTAAAACAGCATGGCCGCCTACCTTGATCGATGTTCCTGGGTAATGAGCCAGAGGGCCAGGCTTGATACAGAACTCAGTGTCTTCTGAGTCTCTGCTGCAGTGTGACCGTGTGGGGTTGGGGTGGGAGTGAGGGATGGTCCAGGCCTGCAGCCTACAGTATTTCTCCTTCGACTCTCAGCTCCATGCCAAATCTCAAGGATTCCTGTGAATTTCCATATGGATTCCCTGATCCATTGGTCCGTGTCCCATTCATAACCCTTGAAAACCATGATCCCTATGGAATAGGGGCGCAAACAATGACAGCTCTGGAGAAATCTCAAATTAGACCTTCAGAAAGTTCAGTCCAAGTTCCGCAAGTAGAGTTGCAGCTATTTGAGAAGAGGTTTCCAGGGCCCAGGTGTCTATAACATGGTTGAATGTGAAAAACATTCTCCCTGATCCAAAGCAGCACCACCCCAATGAGGGGCACGTGGGCAGAAGGGCCCTTCTTGCTTGGGTTAAGATAATACAGAGTAGCTAGCTGCTCATGACCATTCACGAGGGGTATTCAACATCTCCAAAAGTGTTTCCTTTAATTGTCCCAGTCGCTGTACCAAACAGTGCAGATTCAGACCTGAGTAGGCTACCTCCCTTGAGTAGATTACACCCTTCTGAAAAGGCTACTCTAAAATACAGCATTAACACAGACAGCGGGGAGTTCCTTCCTCTCTCAGGACTGCTGGAATGTGAACTTTATTCTCAGATGAGCTAATTGCTCCCATTTAAGGGCAGTCTGAGAGCCAGACCCTGGTCATCACGGCCCCTGATTCATGTTCTTTGAGGGATGGACCTGATCCAGTAAACAGCTCTCCACCTAGTTCCTACTTCAGTCTTGGCCCATTGCCTGCTTCCCACCCCTTTTCCCTCTGAATCCAGTTTCCTAATCACAAACTCCTGTGAGGGGTCCTTCCCCCACCAGCCAGGGCCCGGATTCACCTGCCTGCAGTTGAGACTCCCTGATAGCGTCACGTACCAAAAGTCATTCAGCTCAATGATTGAGAAGAACTATCTTCCCAGCTTTGACCAGGATGGGTGGGAAATGTCATCTGTGCCTAGGGACTTTCCGTGCATATTGCCACCAGATTCCCTGAATAACCAGACATAATTAGAATTAGAACATGCTGATGAACTACTACCCATGTTCTTTCAGCAAATGTAGCTCATCATTTAAAAACTCTAGAACCAGACAATCAAATGCAATGGACTTTCTTTATTTAGATCCTACTTTTGATGTAAGTATTTTAGGAGCAACCAGGTAAATTTAAATGTGCTCTCACTGTTAACTGAAATGGAAAATTAATGAAATGGAAAGACTGAGATTGGTACCCAAAAGGCGATAAGTCCCTTCCAAATACAGATGCAGACCTGGAAAAATACACTTAGTGTTTTATAATGCTATCACTAGTTGGTACCAATGTGAAGTTTGAGGTTTTTATTACCGATTTCACAGGGATTATCATTTAAACATAATTGGAAAATATGTTATATTTCTATGTGTTTCCAGGATTGCTTGTGCCTCTGAGGCTATATATCCAGTCGGCTCAAGTCCCAGGTTTTCTCAGGCAGAATTATGCTAATCTTCTACCTACATGGGTTTGCTTGAGTTAATGTTAATGTTGTTTCTTCGTTTTTCCCAGAGAGATGGGAAAGACACATCTATTTAGAGAATGATTTACAAAGCCATGAGAAAGTACTTTTCTATTAATTAGTGTAATTCATGTAGTGTCTCTCTGGAAATTCTTCTTAGAGTTCACTGACTAAAAAAAAGATTACCCTTTTTTTCGTGTGTGTGTGTGTGTGTGTGTGTGTGTGTGTGTGTGTAAGGAAAATATATGTTGAGATTAGAGCTCTGTCGCTATCAGGTTTTCCTGTTATTTTGGCGGTTGGGAAACTCAGATGTAAAATTGGCACAGCATTGCATTAATGGATTTATCATGTAGTGGCCTGAAAAAGCAGTATCCTTTTTCTGTATACTTCATCGTTATTGTGAAAAAAATCTAATTTCAAAGCCTAAACTCTAATCACTTTTTCTTGCTCATAGGGTGATTTTCTATACCATGTAAAAAATCATTTGGAAAACGGTAACATTTAAAAAATAGCAGGAGTCCTCTACAGATCATATCAGGTCCTGTGTAGAGTATAACATAGAGCTATTGCTTTCGAGTGTTCACCAGGACCATGGATTCTGAAGTGATGAGGATTTACAGGGTGAAATTCGCTGTCCCTGCTACCAACTATTCAGCTGAAGGATGTGAGAGCAGTTTGACATGTAAGAGTTGCTGCTCTGGGGTTTTGGAATTGACAAAATGGAATTCTCTGGTCTTGACTCAGAATTCTGTGAGGTATAAACAGGCCAATAATGGTGGTGGTGGGTTAATGTCATTTTATTTTTTGTAAAAGAAATTTTGTTTTATAGCCAACCATGCTAAATTATCAGATTTCCCCACAACAATGATACTGGACTTATATGAATCTGCTATCTCAGGGTACCAAAGACAAGAATATTATGCTCCAGTGTAAGTGCAGTTCAGTAAAGTGGCTTCAGTGAAGGGGTAGGCAGGCATACCCGGACCTTATCCCGTGAGTTTTGATCGAAAGCACCTTTCTCTACCACACTCTTTACTTGCCTGCAGTGGCCACCCTTGGAGCTGTACTGTGGAAATTCTGTCAAATGAAATCCATGTCTTGTTCCATCATTCTAACCTTGAAGGCTGTTTGAAACAAAAATTCTCTTGTCTTCAAAGCAGAAGTAATGAGATGACCCTTCAGCAAATGTTCACTAATTTGAGATGAGTAAGCATTAAGCTATGTTGGTTTGGGGGCATGAGATAACAGTAGCTTATTAACTGAGTTCGCATTGAAGTGTTGATGAGTTTCCCTGATGGAAAAGGTGTGATGTTCTCATAACTAAACTGCCCTGAATGGAGCAGTGAGCTGGGAAGGGTCATCTAAGGCTCTACCAGATCAAGGAATCTACTGGAATCTTCTCAGACCACATCCTGCTTCCACCCCACACATCAGATTCTCTGTACAGATTTCTGACTCCTTCCTGTTTTGATTTTCATGTATCTGTAAAAATAAAAAAAAAAGTGATGTATTCTCAAAACAGAAATAGATGTGAGATCTAATTTTTTATTGGAAGTGACAAAACATATAAAGATTTAGCAAAATACTAAGCTCACATATTTCAAGACCACAAATGCAGTCACTAAGAAATAGAAGAAAAGCAAGACAGCAGGGTGGTCTTCATCTGGGTTTTATGTTCTCTATAATGAAACACCCATGATAGTCCACTGTCAATAAAACAAGGCAAACAAAGATAGATATATATATATATATATATATATATATATATATATATAGAGAGAGAGAGAGAGAGAGAGAGAGAGATCTTAAAATGTTTTACAAACATTTAAGAAAAACTATACCTTTCTTTCAGATTTAAAGAATTGGACTTGAGAATTCCTGTGTTTTATCTCATTGTGAAAACTCACTGAGTCATTTGACCAAATGAGCTGTTTTTATCATGAAAGAAAAAGTTCAGAATTGAGTTATTTTTCTTATTAAATTTTAGGAGAAGCGCTGTACAGAGAAAAGTAGAGGTAACAGCTTTAAGAAAGAAAGATGTGGGCAGCACATACTGATGGAGTACATGCTTTGTGGTGAGTCAATTAGCATTTATATGGCACTATTTTTCAGGTAAGACAATTTGGTAATATATTTGCTACAGCACATTGCTAAGAAGTCAAATCCATACTAAATAAAAGTGTTACAGTCCTTTTATTTTAGAAAAAGCCATTGGGTTTGATTAACATTTCTCTACTGCCTACAGTACGCTAGGCGTTGTGCTAGCTAGGGGCTTATTGCTGCTATTCAACTTCTATGACAAGCCTATTTGCTATTACTACCTCTATGCTTTGAATGAGGAGTCTGGATATTCAAGAAAATGAAATGACTTAGTCAAAGTCTCATATTTACTAAATTATCAAGCAACGATCAGAATGCTGCTTTTTCTAAGGCTAAAATTATTTTCACACTGTTCCAAGTCAACCAAGGAAGAAATCTACACATTCTCTTAAGTACTTATACTTCGATAGTCTTTAAGTATACAAGTTAGTTTTACATTCTTCATCTTTATCTCTTGCATAAATTCATAAGGCATAGAGGATGTCCAGGTTAGCATTAAGGAATGTCCAGAAAGCTTGAGGGACATGCCACAGTAGGCAGGATGTGTGACAGATGAGCAGCTAAGCAGCTTTTGGTGACCTTGGATAGTGTCTCCCCAATAATACTTGGTTCAAATATAAAAATTTTCCTGGCTTGATGGCATTTAAAGATTAAATATTTATTTCACATACATCTTGCGCTGTTTTGACGTTTGATATTTCTTGTGCCCACAACGTTGAAGATTTCAGGTGGAGTCGGTGATGAAGTGATGGGCAAAAAGCAGAAGTGGGACAGAGTTTTGAGAGAACATAAAGTTATAACTATTTTACATATTTGCCACAAACAGATGCATGAGCTAGTTAGTGTTTTCCAGTAATCAGAGAAGGAACCAGGTGTGTCCATGCTTTTAACATCAGATTGAATAATCATTTCTAATAGGAGCTTGTTAATATGCACCAACACCATCTGTGAGCCTAATAAAGTAGACATTATTCTATCAGGTACATGTCCAGTTTCTAGGAATGTTGACATACAAATGTGCGTGCGTGCATACGCGCACATGCGCGCGCGTGCGCGCACGCACACACATGCACACACATTTTCTTATGTAACTTTGACTATGCCGTAAAAGCTTTTGCATGACTTTGGCAAAGCCCCTCCCCCACAGCCCAGTTGTGTCTACGTTTGTTTCTCCACCCGGCCTTTAAGGTTTTCGTAAACTTTAATCCATATACAACACCATAATCCCAAGAATTAATACAGGTTATTCCAATTTTTGAGTATTAGATGCTATATCCAAAGAAAATAAAATGTACATGTTACCATCAGAAACATGAGCTCTCATTTTGCCTTTATTGATACAAAGAGAAATAAGGTCATCCTTCAAATCTGGATAGCAGCTCCTTCCTTCAACTTAACTATTATTCATCGTTATTCCAGGTTCACAAGTATTAGCAAAATTGGGAAATAATGGAGAATATTTATCAACTATTTTTCCAAATAGTAAGTGGGTTGAAGTAAATTTGTGCATTTGTCTGTCAACATTGCTATGTAATTAATAAATTGGGATAGAATGCTTACATGAGAATCGTCTTCTTCCTAATAAAATCTTTGTGTGTTTTATCTTTTTGAACAACTGATGTGATCAAAACCTAACTCCACCGAGAGAAAATTATTCGGTCAAGTTAAAGAATACCTTGTGTAGAACAAATATTTCCTTGCTCATTTGTTTTGAGATGGCTCTCTCTTTTGGGTCAGACCATGTGTCATGCTTCACATAAAAAAAATCCTTGTATATTCTAAATTTCTGCTGACATTATTTAAAATTTCACCTAAAATATGGTTTATTAATTGGATTTGTACTTTCAGACTGTTCACTAGTAACTCCCAGACACCCATAGATAGATCTTTAAATTTTAAGCTATTTATTTATTTATTCAGCATTTTACTACCATTTCATGTCAGAAACTGGTAATGGGAGAATTATATCGAAGGAGAAAGAGGAGGGCTTTTGATATGAGCTCTATAAACAATTAGAGAATTAAACTGGCATTGTTCTGTGCAAGAGCATTTTGCACCAAATTGGGGTCTGAATGAAGCAAGCTGGATGATAGATCTGGGCTGATAATGCTCTCCCCAAGAGTCGCAGGTTACCTAACAAAAACTCCAACACGAGGCTAGAGACGCTCTGCTTTGAGTGGTTGGTCAGGGCTCTCCAAAGACCCCCGAAACATCCCACTTTGCTGCTGCCGCCCCTGGTTGCTCCCCAGAGGTGCAGGTCCCTACTGCTGAAGGCATCATACTCTTTGGACACAGGACCTAGAGCACCTGAGCTGGATCTGACCTGAAAGACTCCTTCCTGAAGACTAGTTTAATAGTACTAAATGACACCATGTAGGCTTCTAAAGGAGGGAAGCAACCAACAGTCCTACTGAGCCATGACACCTTTGAAACACAGCAGTGACCATCAGGGCAGGGTAACCCCAAGTGTTTAGGAGTGATATACAAATAGTTTGTTTTCCAATACTAAGTGTTCAGCTCCAAAAACACATGTGTGCAAATAACTTTATATGGACTGAACAAGCTGAATTTGTATATTTAGGAACACACACACACACACACACACACACACACACACACACACCACACCACACCACCAACACCACCAACAAAAATTTTTAAAAAGAAATCATGAAGCTGGGCTCTGGTGGCACACACCTTTAATCTTAACACTTTAATCATAACCAGCGTGGTCTACACATCTATTTTCAGGACAGCTAAGGCTATACAGAGAAACTCTGTCTCAAAAAAAAAAAACATAAACAAACAAACAAAAAGAGCTCATGAGGTCATCGATTTGAAAGAGAGCTAGGCAGTGAGGTTGGACCTTGCTCAACATGGGAGGTATTGGAGGGAAGAAAGGGGGTGGGAAATGGTGTAACTACATTCTAATCTCAGAAAATTAAAAATAGATGCTTGATCAGTAGTACATAGTGGAAAGTAAAGGACACCAATCATGGGGACTAGTCCTAGTCCAATACGTAATTTTCAAGACTGCAACCGTAATTAAAAATTATACATCTGTAAGATACAAGAACATTGTGTTATCTGTCACTTGTGTTTCCCAGACAAAAGGACGTTAAGAGTCTTGACCTGTGGAGTGGGGTCTCGTCCAAGCCTGTGCTGATGGTGAATGTTAGAGCTGAAGGATGCTGCAGAGCCCACCTTCCTGCCAAGCCCCTGCCCTTCTCCCTCCCCTACACCAGGGGTTGTGCTTGGAATGTCAAAAAGAAGATGTTTCAGGGTATCTCAAAATGTTCCATATAATAAAAAAAAAATGTCATGTGATGATTTTAATTTATTCTCTAGTTCAATGCATTATGAAAGTGGTCTATTCATTCATGTGATACATAGTTATTCAGACTTAAAACCTGTCAAGAACTATTCTAGCAGCTTAAAATGTGTCAGTAAACAAAACAGGTAAAGAATTCTACATTTATGAAGTTTACATTCTAGCCTGGCAGACAAAACAAAGGATTAAATAAACTATATTATAAAACGTATTTAGGAGGTGTCAAGAAAGCAGCGTTCTCAGGTGATTGCAAGGGACCTTTAGAAGCAAAGCATGTGACATTTAAGGAAAAGTTGATGCCTATGAGGGAGTTGATCACGTTGAGAGATGAAAGAGACAGTGGCAAGGCAGAGAAGCAGCCTGGGAGAGCTCTTAGGGAGAATATGTTTGACAGGTTAGATGAACAGTGAAGAGCACTGTGCTGGGGGAGAGGGAGCAAAGCAAAGATATAGAAGAAAGAAAACAGGTATGGGGAGAACCAGTCTAAGGGGGTGTTTTCCAGTCATGGTGAGAGCAATATATATTATGTAATGATAATAAAGAATAAGAGGTCTCAAATATGAGAGGAAGAAAGGATGTGAAAGGAATTGGAAGGGGGAGAAAAAGGGGGAAATGATTTAAAATCGATATTTATATATGAAAATTTTAAAATATATGTTAAAATTTTAAATTAAAAGAAAGAACTCAGGCTCAGATGGTCAATAAAACCAGGCCACTGCAGGTACTGAGAATAGACGTGAGAGATGTTGATTTATAATTCAGAAAGCTCACTCCAATGGATGTATGGAGAATTAACTGGAGGTGGTGTCTTAGTTATTGTTTTGTTGCTGTGAAGAGACATCATGACCAAGGCAACTCTTATAAATGAAAGTTTTTAGTTGGGGGCTTACTTACAGTTCAGAGGTTAGTCCATTGTCATCGTAGTGGGGAGCCTCAACTTTCCATTCTGATCCACAGGCAGCAAGCAGAGCAAGAGACAATGGGCCTGTATTTTATTTGTGCTGAAATATGATTTTATTTGAATGTTAATAAATAAAGTTGCCTGGGGGTCAGAGCTAATAGCAAGCCATTTAGCAGAAGCTGGGCAGTGGTGGCACATGCCTTTAATGCGATCACATGGCAGGCAGAGTCAGTGTGTCCAAGGACATAGCCAGCTTAGAGACACATACCTTTAATTTCAATACCAACCACAGAGACCTGGAGGTCTGTATAGACAGGCAGTGACGAAGAGGTCATGTGGTTGGGTTTACAACCAATGAGAAGGCAGAACAGAAAGTCAATAAAAAGACAGACACACAGGAAGTAGGCCTCTATCTCAGGGGAAGGACAGAAGAGGCAGCAAAGGGTAAGAAGGCAGTTTTAGTCTCAGCTCTTAGCTATTGCTTGACCTCTTGGGCTTTTAATTCTGCATTTGGCTCTGTGTTTCTTATTTAATAAGAAGACCGTTATATCTACAGGCCTGATGTGGGTTTTTAAAACCAAAAAGTCCACCTCCAGTGACACACCTCCTCCAACAAGGTCATAGCTACTTCAACAAGGCCACACCTCCAAATCCCTGCCAAGTAGTTCATTAACTAGGGACTAAGCATGCCTATGGGGGTCATTATCATTCATACCACCCCAGTGAGCAAGCATACAGAGATTCATCCCAGGCTGTTCAGGTGATGGATTCAGGTGAGAGACAAGGGTGGCATGGATGCAAGGCAGAAGTAAAGTGGGGAGGAAATGGATGGGTCCTGGTCACATTTTGAAGGGAAAACTACAAAGATTTGCAGACAGATTAAGAATATTGGTAAAAATCAACTATAACGGTTGACTCTGAAGCCCTTGGATGGAGCAACTGGAAAAATGGGGTTTTCATTTATTGAGTGGGAAGACTGAGGATGGAGTGTGATTTTAGGAAAAACAAGAGTTTGATTTTGGACATATTAAGTCTGAAATCACTACTGGATTTTATTTTTCTTCAAAGTATGGGGGCGGGGAATGGTTAACAGATAATGTTATAGAAAAGTGGAGTTCAGAGAAGCTATCAGAACTGCATATAAATGTGAGATGCCTCAGCATATGAGGGTATATAAAACCTTTAGACTATGAATACTAAAGTGTAGAATGTAGGGACACCAAGAGATGTCACTCTTGTCTTTCAGAGCCACTCCAAAGTGGGACCTTTTGCTTCACAATCTAATGTTGGCCTATGATCATATACCAACTCACTTCATTTACAAAGCAATTTTAATGTTTTCCTTCCAGTTAGAAATGAGGAAGCCCCCTCCACCACCACCACATGTGCGTGTGCATGTATGTGCATACACACACACACATACACACACACTCAGTCATGTGGTCTTAAGTATAAACAGATGGAGAACATGGATCCAACTTTATGGACACAGCAGTGTAAGATACTAAACTGTCAGCTTATTCGTCCTGTGGCACTGTCTATTCCAATCATGTGTACGCCATTTGCAGTGGGGCTTACTTGGCCTTACTCATGGTATACTAGATGGAACTGAGCTTGAAAAGGGCTTGAATGCATGGTTATGGTCACATAGTTGTTTCATGTGCCATAGTGAGAGCCCCAACTCTACTGGGACCAAGGAGTGCATCCCCAGTGTCTTTTGAATGGCTGTTAATCATTCCTTGCTGATCATACATTTTTTTTCCAGAGTTCTGGAGCAGTTGTTCTTTTACATGCATTTTGCCCCTTTCTCTAGGCATGGTGTAGAATCTACTGCTTTGGGTACTCCACAAGCCTGGCTGCTTGCCAAGGCACACAGACAATGAGTCAAAGCTGCATTCCCACATTTGAAATACACTACCTGGATGCCATGAGTAAGACAGCAGGCAGTGATTGTTTCTTAGTGGTAGTTCATACAATATGAAATTACTTGTCCTTTACTTTGAAATATACAGATATTCCTTAAACCATTGGATCCAGAAATCTTCACTGATGACATATCTCTGAATCTCTGTAGGGTTTAGTTCTGGAGTATATTTATCTTGTAACAGCTAATAAGCATTGTTCAACCTACAAACTTAGTCTAATACAAAGATGTCATCCATACAGCAAATTAGTTCAGTTTTCTCAGAATGTCCACCAAGGTTTCTTTAAGTTATGGCAAAGAATGGATAAGTTACAACCCTGAACAAAATCATAAATAAAAGAACATGTTCTCTGGACCGATAATCACATATCATATGTCTTAGGCTATGTTAATTTGTTCCAGCAAATGTATCATAGAGTAAGAAAAAGTCTAGACTTCCATTGAGTGCACTTCATATTCCAAAACCTTTCTGCTTTAGGAGAAACAAAAAGGGATATTTTGGGGCTACTCATCCTTGTATTCCCAGGGATAGTGAAAGCTTATAGCCTAATGATGTAATAATGTTCTTTACTGTGAACTTGACTGAGCTATAATGGACTCACATATTTGGTTAAACATTCTTCTGTGTGTCTGTGATTGCTCATCTTGGGATGAGATTAGCTTTGAGTTAATTAATAAACTGAGTAAAGCAGTTTATTAATTAAACTGCTTTATTAAATAAACTGTCAATATGTGTAAGTCTCATATTCCAATCCAATGAAGATCGGAACAGAACAGAAAGGTAAAATAGGAAATGTTTTCATTCCTATTATCTCTGTCTCTGTCTTTCTCTTTCTTCTTCCACTCACTTTGAGTGTAATATCCACCAGTCATTTCCTGCATTTGAACAAAGACTGGCATTGAGGCCTTTGGCTCTTCTGGTTCTTATGTCTTTGAACCAGGGTTGGAGTTGTGCCAGTGCCTCTATGAATCTCAAGCTTGCCAGTTTCTTAACCTGTAACCATGCAAAGTAATTCCTTATCCCCTGTCTCCTTACTCCCATCAAATATATAGCCTGCTGTTTCTCTTTTTTAGGATAACCCAGACTGACTAACTAGCTTGGTTTAAGTCGGTGGTTCTCAACCTTCCTAATGTTGTGACCCTTTAACACAGTTCCTCGTGTTGTGGTGACCCCCAACCACCAAATTATTTTTGTTGCTACTTCATAACTGTAATTTCACTACTGTTATGAATCATAATATAAATATCTGATATGAAGGATATCTGATATGTGACTTCTGTAAAACACTCATTCCAACCACCAAAAGGGATCAAGAGTCACATTGAGAACATATGGTTTAAGTAGAGTTGGAATTCCAACTTTTGCCTTTCTCACGACAATATTTAAACTTCACAGCTCAGTTGACCTTTAAAGGATTCCCACCTCCTAAGTATGCCAACCTTAATTGTACTCTTGGCCATTCAGTAAACAACTACTGAATAGGCCCATGATCCTAGAAGATCCACTGTAAGTCTGACTTGGACCCAGACCTGTTAACTGCTCAGCTCCCAGACACTCTTTCTTTAAAAAATAGTGTGTGATAAATGATTTACATTCTTAGGTAATAGGGCTAAGGTAATAATCTGATTCTCTGTCCATAGTTGGTTACATGTTTTATTTCTGTTTCTATGGTTACCAGGTTCATAGCAGTTGCCATCTAGTGGATAATACAAGGGGAATTGTGCTTATATGTTCTGGGGTGTTATAAAATCCTCTCTGCTGTAGACGAGGCCTCCATACCAAGACTAGATATGAACTGTGTTCTGAAATTGTGAAAATAATGTAAACATTTTTTTATTTACATAGCTTACCTACTTCCTTGTTGTACTTTGATCGTACAGACTGAGTATTGTATTTTTTCACTGCCTGTCTACCTTACAAACTTGTCATCTGTTTAATGCATCTATGTGTCTGTGGTCAGGACATGTGGTCTGACACTTCGACCATGATGCTCATAATAATTGTGCTGACTTTTCTTCAAATGGCTAAATGCTGTCATTTTGTCCATTATGCCAGAGTGCAGCAATTTCTGTTGCTATTAGAAAGCTTGATTTCACAGTATATTTTGTCTATCAGACCCCAACTGCAAAGGAAAGACAATATCAAACTTACTATCATATAATGTGTATCTCTTTATAAATGGTGTGTGCAGCAGACTGTCTCATGAGCATAGACACCCTGTATCTTCTGGCTTTGTGCGGTATATTCTCACTAACATTTCAACTTTGCAAAGTTCTTTGATCTTTCTCATTAGCCATGATATTTCTTACACAAAGTTCTGTTTTACTTGTTATAGGCCATTGTTTCCAAGCTTCCAGAAGCTAACCTAGCAGAGTATTAATGTTTCCTGGCATTCTTGAAATGATATTACATGCCACATCCTAGAAGTAGATGTTCATAACAAAATCTTTCTTGCTAAACTTTATATTCCATATAATACCACCCAGAACCCTCAGGAACAAGTCCATACAAACCCTCCAGCTAAAACAGGGACACACTAGCTAGGTCCTGTTACCTCTTAAAGTTATCCTTTAAACACTCAGAATGTCATGGCTGAGTGATGCTAACTTTTAATGTTATTCATTGGTCTTGTGGCTAAGAGAAGAAGGGGGAGCAGGTCCTAAGAGGGATGAACTTTCAAAATGATGTTCTTTCTAGCACCCAAGGAAGGAAAGAGTACAGGAGAGAGCTACTTCTTCTGCAGGTCAAAGGGGTTCAGGAAAGTCAGGAATTCAAGATTTTGGAGTTCCCAGAGTCCACTTGTTCCCAAGTATATCTCATCACAGTCAATTAGCTAGTACTGAAAATCCAGTGTTCCCTACAGATGCTGAACGTTACTTTTTTTTTTTTTTTTTTTTTTTTTTTTTTTTTTTTTTTTTTTTTTTTTTTTTTTTTGCCTCTTGTGGAACTGGCAAGTGTTTCTTTATATGCAGCCTTCTTACTTTCATATTTCAACACAATTGTCTTTAATTTTCTTTTAGTTTTCAATGCATTGATAGTCTCTATCAGAAACCATCTGAGTCAGTATTCCTGATCTTCCCTCCCCTGACCAGTCCCCATCCACCAAATCTGCCTGAGATATGTCATCTGCCAATGCATTTCCTTTCACTAGTTTACCACCGAGGAGACCTCCAACAGCTCAACATTTGCTTCTGGGACTTTTTGGAACTCACAGTTGTGGCCAGCCAACAATTAGGATGTTCAGCTCCAGAATCATAATTCTAACTGTTCTCGATCCAGCGCTCAGAAAAATGGACTCTGAGATGGGAGTTGGGCATGTAGGATTAAACTGAGGGATGGTATCGGGAGCAACACTCAAGAAGGATTGTATGGAGGAGAAAGCTAAGCGGCCAACCAATTTCTCCTGAAGCCTCTGATAGTCCCATGGAGGCTGAGATGACCTTTTAGAAACACCCAAATGGAGCAAGCAGCCTGGTTCCTTATATTCTAACACCAAGCAGCCATCTGGAACAGGTCCTGGTGGAGACCTAACCTTGGGAACAGCTGCAGTTTTTGTTTTCTGATTTCTATCCTAAGGCTGAGCTACGACCCTAAAGCAGGACATATCATCAGTAGCCAGGGGAGTTAGTGTCTGTGTCCTATGGGAGAGACTCTCAGTAGTGCAAAACAGCACCAGGTTCAACTGGATTCCAAGAATCAGATGACCAGGAATGAAAGAAAGTGGAAACTGAATCGATTTCAAATCTTTAGTGACTCAAACGGACTTCGTGTTCTTCTATTCTTTGTGAAATATCATATCTTTATAGCAAGAAAAGGAAAGAAAGGAGAAAGTTAGACCGATAGTTATCTGATCTTTCTGGGTTTTGCATCTATGTGTTTATGTGAGTATTGTATGTATCTGCATGTGTACATGTCTGTCAGTGCGCATTTTGAGGCCAGAGGTCAATGCATGCAGTCTTTTTCAATCTCTGTTCCACCTTATATTTGTCTGGGTTGGGTGACCCTCCCTGTCACTATCATGGAAGTGGGATTGCAGACATGTTCAACTGGCCCAATTTTTTACATAGGTACAGGGTATCCAAAGTCAGATCATGTGGTTATGTGGTAGGCATTTTACCAACTGAGCTCGCTCTCTCTCTCTCTCTCTCTCTCTCTCTCTCTCTCTCTCTCTCTCTTTCTCTCTCTCTCTCTCTATTTTGCTGAATTTATGTGGGCTCAAATAAGTTAATTCCATACCCAAGACTAAAACACACTTCTGTTTTTGGTGAGAAGCCTCCTATAACATGCAAGTAAGTCACAGGAAAATATTACCCAGGTATACAGGATCACAGGAACCTAGGGATGTGTGGAATTACCTGCCACATCCACAGGTTATGATATCTCCAGTGCACATATGCTGATATTTCAATAGTAAAACCAATGCCTATGGTAGAACAATGAGAATCCCCATAGACATCTGACTAATCCCTCATTTCTCTTCTACATGTGGCTCACCATAGCTGAGTCTAAACATGGAAAAATTGTCTACTGCTTGGATTTTGAGTTATTAAAGAAATCATTTTTTATTAGGTGTGTTTGAGAAGATAATGTCAAATTAATATCAACTTAGTTAAATCTTGCAAAAAAATATAAATTAGATTAAACTAAAATTATAACATCACCAGACATTACATTTTCATTAGATGAATTATAAAAAAAATACATTAATGAGGAGGCAATAACACCTAAAGAAAAATGCGAACAAGCCAGGCATTTTGGCATTTATCTGTGATCTCCGTGGGACTGTGAGATCAAAGGCGGCTTGGGGAACATGGCTACAGCTTGATGAAACAGAGCAGGATAGACAAATGTGTCACAATAGTGATCTACCTCTCTCCTCAAGCACTTCCAAGTGTCCTGAGTACCATTGCTCTCCTATGCGGCCCTAGCGTATTCCTTTTCATACCATTGTTAGATTTCCCATTTTCGCTAACCTCTAGCTGTTCACTAAGCACACACACTCTCTGGCTATTTCATCCTCCCTGACTGCAGCCTTTCTTCAGACCTTTGAGTTGCAGATGTGACTACTTTCCTGAGTCTGTCCCTTGAACATTACAAATGCATGCCAGAAACAACATGGCCATGCACCTCACTTAGAGAAAGACCGATATAAATTGTCCCTGTGATACAGAACAGCTGTCTGCCTGAGGGATTTGTTCCAATGAATCCACTCTCCTTTACTTTGCAAATGTACCCACGGATAGGTTGATATGCATGACTCCTGTCTCTTCAATGAGATTATCAGCTTATTTGATAGTGATGGTGTGTTTCATCTACTAGAACATGACAGACAGATGTTAACGACAAGCTATTGTTTGATTCCTTCACCTGACATTACCAAACAGTTACTATGCATGAGAAAGGAGCTGACTGAATGCTGGTTACTGACACCTCATGACAGATTCTCTCTGTGCCACATTGCTCACCGTGTTTATGGAGAGATGAGACAATCCCAAGTATACAACATGCTTTCTCATCTCATTTCGAGCATGCTTGCAGGCACATACACATTCACAGCATCATGAAGGCTAGACTGTTTCCAGTGATAACCATGAAAAAGGTCCAGTGTGTGATGTGCAGGCTCCTTCCTGGGTTTCAGTGTTCCCTGAACACTGTGAATAGGAACTGGGTAAACCGGCCGATGAGTGAGGTCTAGGGAGACTCCAGGCCCCTGCTTGCTGTGGGATGTTTTGTATGGCAAATGTGTTGCTGATTGGTCAATAAATAAATCACTGATTGGCCAGTGGCCAGGCAGGAAGTATAGGCAGGACAAGGAGGAGAATAAAGCTGGGAAGTGGAAGGCTGAGTCAGAGACACTGCCAGCCACCACCATGACAAGCAGCATGTGAAGATGCCGGTAAGCCACGAGCCATGTGGCAAGGTATAGATTTATAGAAATGGATTAATTTAAGCTATAAGAACAGTTGACAAGAAGCCTGCCATGGCCGTACAGTTTGTAAGCAATATAAGTCTCTGTGTTTACTTGGTCGGGTCTGAGCGGCTGTGACTGGCAGGTGAGAGAGATTTGTCCTGACTGTGGGCCAGGCAGGAAAACTCTAGCTACACCTGCTCTGTGTGGGTATCTTCCTAAAGAAGATAGTTACTGCCTTTTATTGCACACAGATGTTGATCTGTGATTTCTGTGCTTCCCCTTTAAGGTAAAAAGCAGCTCTGTGGGGTAGGGAGTGGGGGTGGGGGGTGGTTTACACCACCCACTCCTAACTTGCAGGGAGCAAATGGAAACTAAGGGAGTTAAGTGACTTGCCCAGATCAAAGAGATTCGAGCTTGACTGTAGAAGCCTTATAGAGCCTGCTCCCTTTGTCCCCATTAATGGGAAGGTCATGGCCCTGGAGAGCGTCTTTTGGAGTGCTAACAAAATAGATTAACACTTCAGCTTATCTATCCTCCATATCTCTAGTAAAGGGCATTTATTAGTTCTTAAACACATATCTCATCACATTTAGTGATTTGGTGTCAATCAATAAAGTCAATATTTAACTCAGAGTCATTAGAAGAACAACCAAGGTCCTTGACAACCTGGTACAGCCTTTTTGTCCTAAGCCCCTGGAGTCACTTGAATTTCCTCTAAAGTGTTTTTTGAATGCTCTTTTGCCTCTAATTGGAATGGATTCTTAACCTCTGGTCCTGGAGAAGGAAGAAAGACACAACTTCTTTGGTCGGATCTCTGGAGGTAATTAAATATACCTTCACATGAGTTTTTTTTTTTTCTGTTCCTCACCCCCAGCTATCCAGACTAAGTTACAGTATGCATGTTGATTTTCTAGAATATTCTAGACCTGCCTCCTGCTATAGCTATGATTCACCGGTAATTGCTAAGGTTCCCTTTGTTTCTTGGGGAGTCTCAACTCTAGTTCCTTCTACTCTCTGTTGCCAGTTGGAAACAGCCAGCAGACTTGGCTGTACTTTCTTAATAACAGGATGTGGTGTATGAGTGAAATTGGGGGTGTCTTTGGATATGAGGCCCAAACAGGATGGCACACAGGTCTCAGGGTTTGAAGGAGGATCTGGCATCACCTGTAGATTGCAAGTCGTTGACCTCTGGTTTTTCTGGGCATAGGACCCTGGCAAGAGAAGTCCACCTTAAACGTTGTGCGGTTTCTATGGAGAGTCTGGTATCCTAGAACACTTCTCTCCATGTCCTGGCTGTGTGAAAACTCAGTCCTGAGCCAAGCGGGCACTTGCTCAGCTTACCTTTCATGCCTAGTTACATTCCTTTCCTTTTGAGTGGCTCAGTCTTCATTTTCCTCAAGGTGCTAACTTTCGGGCTTGTAGCACATAGTCTCACTCCAAAGCCCTCTGCTTAGGTAAGTCGCAAATTTGTAGGTGCCACAGAGCAAATTGAGTCTCACTGTTTGAACAGATTCTGTTCTTGGAGTTTGGTTCAAAACAGACAAAACAGCAGGAAAGCAAGTAATCAAACAACCCCCGCCCCATGCAGCCTTCTAGTTTTGCTGTCTCCCTCCTCCTGCTCCTTGGTTCTTTGTGTGTGTGTTTGTGTGTGTGTGTGTGTGTGTGTGTGTGTGTGTGTGTGTAAGTAATCCTTTTTTTAATAATTAATTTAATTTTACATATCAGCCATGGATTACCCTGTCCTCCCCCCTCCCGCCACACCACCACCACCACCACCCGCCTTCCCCCCATCCCACCCCCCATCCTCATCTCCTCCAGAGCAAAGACTCCCCTGGGAATTCAGCTCAACCTGGTAGATTCAGTCCAGGCAGGTCCAGTCCCCTCCTCCCAGGCTGAGCAAAGTGTTCCTGCATAAGCCCCAGGTTCCAAACAGCCAGCTCATGCACTAAGGTCCTGGTCCCACTGCCTGGGTGCCTCCCAAACAGTTCAAACTAATCAACTGTCTCACTTATCCAGAGAGCCTGATCCAGTTGGGGGCTCCTCAGCTATTGGTTCATAGTTCATGTGTTTCCATTCGTTTGGCTATTTGTCCCCGTGCTTTTTCCAGTCTTGGTCTCAACAATTCTCGCTCATACAATCCCTCCTCTTTCTCACCAATTGCACTCCTGGAGCTCCATCTGGGGCCTGGACGTGGATCTTTGTATCTGGTTCCCTCAGTCATTGGATGAGATTTCTAGCATGACAGTTAGGGTGTTTGGCCGTCCTATCACCAGAGTAGGTCAGTTCGGGCTTTCTCTCCACCATTGCCAGTAGTCTATTGTGGAGGTATCGCTGTGGATTTCTGTGGACCTCTCTAGCACTCCATCTTACACCTGTCAGAATGGCTAAGATCAAAAACACTGAAGACACCTTATGCTGAAGAGGATGTGGAGCTAGGGGAAGTCTCCTCCACTGCTGGTGGGAATGCAAGCTTGTACAACCACTTTGGAAATCAATATGGCACTTTCTTAGAAAATTGGGAATCAATCTCCTCCAAGACCCAGCTATACCACTCTTGGGCATATACCCAAGGAATGCTCAATCATACCACAAGGGCACTTGCTCAGGTACATTCATAGCAGCATTGTTTGTAATAGCCAGAACCTGGAAACAACCTAGATGCCTTTCAACTGAAGAATGGATAAATAAAATGTGGTACATATACACAATAGAGTACTACTCAGCAGAAAAAAGCAATGACATCATGAGGTTTGCAGGCAAATGGATGGATCTAGAAAAAAATCATCCTGAGTGAGGTAATCCAGACTCAGAAAGACAAACATGGTATGTACTCACTCATAGGAGGATACTAGATGTAAAACAAAGATGACTAGACTGCTACTCACAACTCCAGGGAGGCTACCTAGAAAACAGGACCCTAAGAAAGACACAGGATCGCCCAATGACAGAGAAATGGATGAGATCTACATGAACAACCTGGACATGAGTGGGGATAATTAAGGGCAAGTTTTGAGGGAAAGAGAGCTTAGGGGAGCGGGAGATCCCAGCTGGATCAAGAACAGAGAGGGAGAACAAGGAATAGGAGACCATGGTAAATGAAGACCACATGGGAATAGGAAGAAACAAAGTGCTAGAGAGGTCCTTGGTTCTTTTGTAGATTTCCTTTCTAATTCTCTCCCTTCCTTCCTTCCTTCCTTCCTTCCTTCCTTCCTTCCTTCCTTCCTTCCTTCTTTCCTTCCTTCCTTCCTTCCTTCCTTCCTTCTTCCCTCCCTTCTTCCTTCCTTCCCTCCCTTCCATTCTTTTTGCTTGTTTGTTTGTTTGTTTGTTTGTTTTGAGACAGAGTCTCATGGAGCCCAAACTGGCTTCCAACCAGGTATGTAGCTGAGGATGACCTGGATTCCTGAAATTACAGTCATGCACCGTCAGGCCTGACCTTTCATTTGCCTTTAACTGATGACTTCTTTAGTGGTTTACCACAGGATGTCATAGGTCTAATTAGCAGCTTAGTTTGTTAGGTAACCAAGAAGAGGATTCATGTTCAATGGAAAGAGAGACACTGTTATCAAAGACCCTGTAGTTCCCCTATTCTAATCAAAGGTGTGTGTGTGTGTGTGTGTGTATACGTGTGTGTATGTGTGTATGTGCATGTGTGTATATGTGTGTGTGCATGTGCATGTATGTGCGTGTATGTGTGTGTATGTGTGTGTGTGCATGTGCGTGCATGTGTGTGCGTGTGTGCACATGCACGAGTCTGGAGATTCATGTGTATGAGGATGCATGTGTGGGTGGAGGTCAGAGAACAAGCTTTGAAATTATTCTTCAGGCTCCATCCACCTTTATTTTAGACAAGGTATGCTGGTTAATTTTTGTAACTGTGACACAAACTAAAGTCACTTAGGAGAAGAGAGCCTCACATGAGGAATTACCTCCATCAGATTGGCTTGTGGGCTTGTCAGCGGAGCGTTTTCTTGATGGCAGTATACACTGAGGGTTGTCCTATCTCTGGGCAAGTAGGACAGGATTATGTAGGAACCTAAGCTGAACATGCCATGGTGAGCAAGTCCATAAACAGTGTCCTCTCGGGTCTCGGCTCCATTTCCTGCCTCTTGGTTCCTGTTTTGAGTTCCTACCCTGGATTCCCTCCATTGCGTGATAATCAGGCAGATGGACAATTCCTTCCCCGAGTTGTTTTTGGTCACTGCTTTATCACAGCAACAGAGAAGCAAACTGGAACACAGGGTCTCTTGCTGGCCTGGAACTTGCCTAGTAGTCTACACTGGCTGACCCGGGGCCCTAGAGAACAGATCCTGCCTGTTTCCCCAGCTCTGCTCTACTCTACCCAGCCTTTTCCACAGGTACCGGGGAACAAACTCGGGGTATGGACCAGAATACCATCCCACTCTCCAATCAAAGTCTTAAGGAATTCAAGGCACAATTATAAAAATTGCTAGTGTTCTGTTCGAGGACACTTTTATATTTGATCTAAGACATTTCCTCACTTATGGTTGGGAAAAGAAAGCACCAGTATGTGGAAGCCAAGATTCTACTTTAATATTTCAGGATCTGTGTCTCCTCAAATAAATACTAGTAGTATAATCCTAAGTTTTGTCTATCTAAATTTGAAGAACAACATTAATTAAAATTCTGAGTGCACTATTTTCCCAAAGTCTGTTCTGTTACTTACATCACACATAAAAGTTCTGGAAGGATCTCATTAGTTCTGTCTCAGTAAAGCTGAACAGCATCGCTGATAGGACAGTGTGACGTTAGGAAATTATTTCATCAAAACTTATTTAATCTTCTGAACTTGAACAGTCAGAAGATACATTGGGGAAATCCTTAAACAACTTTAATGAATTAATCTATGTACCCAAAAGCCAAAATGACTGTGTGATTCTATATGCCAATAAAGTGTTCAGAATATCATGAGCCTATCAAGATTTCTCTGGACTGATTATGGTTTATATACACATGGTTTAGAGAAAAGGAGGTAATGTGACTTGGAAAATAAGGCAGGTCAAGAAGATCCTCATAAAGATTATTTGTATCTACTTTGGTAACAATCAGAAGCTAATTCAACCAGAAATGCAAATACCTTGAGCTTGAGCGACATAACAGAAATCAAAGACACTCAATAAAAGAACATAAAACATTGTAAATATAATTTATGATTAGAAAACCGCGAGTAAAAATCTTAAGTATAGGAGTCAGTGGGGGGCTCGGCAGACAAGGGTGCTTGATGTGCAAGCCTGGGGCTATGGGCTCCCGTAGATGAATCTTAAAAAGTCTTATTAATATAAAACACTCGGAGCCAGGTATTGGGGTGAATTCTGAAAAATCAGAGAGGCAGAACAAGCCACAGCCAACCTCACCTCGCCAGCTTCTCAGCCGATCCTGTTTTCTCAAACTGGAAGCCTCTAAATCCTCATTCGAATGGATCTCAGCTGAACTGCTGCTAAACACCTAAAAGCTTAAAAAGTCTTTAGTTCCTGGTCCTTACACCATATATACCTTTCTCCTTCCCGCCATCACTTCCTGGGATTAAAGGCGTGAGTCACCATGCCTGTCTGTTTCCATTGTGGCTTTGAACTCACAGAGATCCAGATGGATCTTTGCCTCCCAAGTGATAGGATTAAAGGTGTGTATCCACCATTTTCTGGCCTCTATGTCTGTCTAGTGGCTGTTCTGGTCTCTGACCCTAGATAAGTTCATTAGGGTGCACAATATATTGGGGGACACAATATCACCACAGGCTTGGTCCCTAGAATCCCTGTAAAAGAAGAAGGAGATCAACTGGCCACTGAGAGTTTGACCATGCGCCAGTGAGGCGACACAAATTGGACTCAGTGGTGTTTGTTTGTTTGTTTATTTGTTTGTTTATTTTTATTGGGGGTTACCAGGGTGGGAGGGTGGACCTGGGAGGAGTGGGAATCGAGTGTGATCAGGTGCACTGTATGAAATTCCCAAATAATTAATAAAAATATTACGTTGTGGGGGAAGTAGAAAAATAACTCCATGAAGTTGTCTGTGGCTTCTACTCACAGCTTACATATCATGTATATACACATGTAAATAGTAATAATAATAATAATAATAATAATGTAGATTCCTTCTTGAAATCTTATTGTGTAGATAGGTTTAAGCTAACATATAGCTTATGTCAATTTATTCAACATTAACGTTCCAGGCTTCTATTCTAAGTGTTTTATACTAACCCAGCACATTTGTTAACCTCTGTGTACTGTCACTAATGTTCTCTTTTTCAAAAGGAGCAAACGGTCTCAAGTGTTAAATAAACTTGCACAAGTTCATTGAAAAACCACGAAACAGGAATTTTCTAGTTCCAGATCTTAAAAGTTATTATTATTGTTTTACATTAACATGTGACGTATCTAATCCCCGATGGTGAGGCTGCACCATGCATGGCCTTCCCCGAAGCCCTGGCTTTCCTCTTCATTGACAGGAAGAGGGATTGGGAACCAGGCAGTGAAGAAAGCCAGGGCTGACTCTGGTCAGACTGCAGGGGTTAACCAAAAAGAAAGATGCATCGTGATTAGAATAAGAATTGCCAATTTTTTTTTTTTGCAGGCTGCTTATCTTTTTACTTCTTTTGCAAGAAAACTTAAGAGACCCTAGAGACACTGTGTTAAAACTAATTTTAAAAGGTCAACCTTACTATTAAATATATTTTAAAATTAATAGCAGGCTAGCAAAAACCAATTAAAATATGAAAGGAAAAAAGGATGGAACATTTACAAGAGCAGCAAGAACTATTAACTACCTAAGAGCAATTGCTCTATCTTTATGGAAAAATTGCAAGCTATTCTTCAAAGATGTAAAATATCTAAATAAATATTCACAAACCACTATTTCCTATGTATTTTGTGCCAAACATTTTTCCAGATTCCAGTTTCTAAGTAGCAAAACTGAAGATTTGGACAAAAAGATATAAACAAACAAATCCAATGTTAAGTGGAGGTGACTGATGAAATAAAAAAAAATGAAGGCATGCATGTAAGTGGAGGCCCTAAAAATAAGTAAATATAAGGGTAGCATGAAGAGAGAATCCTTCTCCAACGAGGCACTCTTGAGCAGATTTGTGAAGCTTGATAGGAGGCTATGGAAATTTTGGGGGTAGAAATGTCATGAAAGAAGTCGGAAAATGGGGAGGGGGGATATCTTTCATGTTGTTGTTTTAAAAACAGCAGGTGTAGAATGAGTGAGAGAGAAAAGTGAAGGCAGAGAGAAGGGACCATTTCATTTTAGTATGCTACTAGATTTTGTTATTAGGACAGTGTTAAAATCGGTAAAAACTTACAGTCATTCACACACTTGACTGTTTTTTTTTTTTTTTTTAAGGTAAATTCCTAAAGAGAGACAGTTGGACTTTTAAGAAAGAAAAAAGAGCGTCATTCTGTGATGTGTCTTCAGGTCGAGACTATGACTGCTAACCTAGCGAGCACCCAATCTCCTCTTCTTTTCACAACCAGAACTCCTTTCCAGGAG
The DNA here is from genome assembly GCF_949786415.1 of Peromyscus eremicus. Classification (NCBI taxonomy): domain Eukaryota; kingdom Metazoa; phylum Chordata; class Mammalia; order Rodentia; family Cricetidae; genus Peromyscus; species Peromyscus eremicus. The sequence goes on from NC_081427.1 coordinate 61,808,022, forward strand.
TGGGGTTGGAGTGCCGGGGTGTGGGGGGGGGTGGGGGGGGGGGTGGGGGGCACAAATGACATCCAGTTCCTTTGTTGCTAATGATGAGCAGAGACACATCTTGTCAATGAATCGTAAATTCTCAGTGTGGAGGCTTTCCCCAGTGCAAATGAGTTGTTTCTTGCTCTTCTCCCCATTTATTTCCTGTGTGCAACCGAATCTTGATGTCTGTGGAAACCTTAGTACGGGAGAGAAGTGGGGCAGGGGAATGGCAGGGACGGAGCCATCTAGGAACCACGAGGAAAGGCTAATGATGAGGATGAGAAGTAGGCTATTGCCCATGCATTTGATTGACCCCAGAGGTAGAAGGATGTGCCTGCTGCTGAAGAAAACATGCACTGCACACACAGGGCCCCAAAGCCCCTGAGCTGGGACTGATTTGAAAGTCTGTTCCCTGAGGATTAGCTTTCAAGGCACCATGCAAGCTTCCAAAGGAGGGAAGCAGACAGCTGTCCTACCCAGCTATCACATCGATGAACCATGACAATGACCAACATGGCAGGATAACCTCAAGTGTACAGTAATGGCACACAAACCTTGGGGGTTATGATTTGAAGGAGAATGTCTGCCCCCATAGGCTATATTAGAATATATTTGAATACTAGGTCCCCGGTTAGTGGAACAGGTTGGGAAGGATTAGAAGGTGGGGACTTATTGGAGGAAGTGTGACACTGGCATGGGCTTTGAGGTTTTAGAAGATCACTTTACCCTCAGATGGCTTTCATTGCCTTATGGTTGTGTCTCAAAATGTAAGTTCTCAGCTACTACTCCAGTGCCATGCCTGCCTGCCTGCTGCTTTCCTCCCTGCCATGATAACTGTGGAGTCACCCTCTGAATCTCTTTCTTCTATAGGTTGCCTTGGTCATGGTGTTTTATCACAGCAATAGAAAAGGAGTTAAGACAGTGGTAACCAAAAGCTTTTTACCTGGACTTAAAGGCTTGATCAACAAGAGGGACCTCATGCCTGGTTCTAGAAACCTAGATAAATACCAAGGGATAGTGTAGTCATGGCTTTTGGAGGAGAACCTACAATGGCCACTTTACTAAAGCAGAACAACTCCCTAATGAAATTGTAAATATTTGTCTTTATGCTCATAGACAAGTATAGCAACGAATGCATTGCCTTAATTAGGGTTTCTATTGCTGTAGTAAAGCACCATGACCAAAAACAACTTTGGGAGGAAAAGGTTTTTTTCATCTTACAATTGTAGTCCAGCATGAAGAGAAATAAGTGAAGAAACTCAAGGTAAGAGCCTGGAGGGAGGAAGTGAAACAGAGGCCATGGAGGAGTGCTGCTTAGTGGCTTGCTCCTCATGGCTTGTTTAGTCTACGTTCTTCCTTATGGCACTCAGGATCAGCAGCCCAGGAACACCACCAACCACAGTCAGCTGAGCCCTCCCACATCCACCATTAATTAAAAAAATGCCCCATAGGCTTGCCCACAGGCCTACCTGTTGGGGGCACTTACTCAGTTGAGGCTCTCTCTTCCCAAATGACTCTAGCTTGTGTCAGGTTGACGTGAAACTAACCAGCACGCATAGGTTGATCTGTTAGCAAAGAAGAGTATCTTCCTGTACAGCTTGAAGTCACATTCCTTCAACATCTTAGTTGTGATTTGCTTTCCTTTTTCTCTCCATCTTCTGTCTTTCTTTTTCAGGGAAATAAAACCTTAGAAGGTAATCCTTTAGGAATCAAAGAAATCTAAATGTCCCAGAACCTCCAGGTCCCCCAAAAAGCAGCTAGGATAGAAAGATAGTTTTTCTCTCCATCTTCTTTCTTTCTTTTTCAGGGAAATAAACTCTTAAAAGGTAATTCCTTTAGGAATCAAAAAATCTAAATGTCCCAGAACCTCCAGCCCCCCTCCCCACAAAGCAGCAAGGATAGAAAGAGGTGGACCAGATAACTAACACCTTCTATTTCAGATCTTTCAGATGTGTATAGCACATAGTCTCTCTGCCATAGAGAGAAGCCCATATGCTACCACACTGAGTCTGTATTGCAGACTGCTATTATTGCTGACAGGTAGTTTTCAATCTCTAGAACAGTGTGTGAGGCTGTGTAATTCCAAAAGAGCTACGGCTAGGGTAGGTAAAACCTCACCATTTTAGGGCAAATTTGACTGTAAATATATATGCACATGTAATTGTATGTATATGTAGTATATCACGTATCTAGCTCAAATGTATTGCTTTTTTTCCCCGTATAGAATTTTGACAAGGCTTTTAAAAAATAGTTCTTGATTAGTTTATAAGTGCTAGGTTACCTATTGAAATAGGACAAAGATAATTCTCTCTAAATAATAAGTAAAATACTTTTAGTCTGTCTAATCAGTAAATACTCATGGACTGAAGAATTAACCCAAATAAGGTTTTCACACTCGGTCTGAGCTGCAAGAACTCTGTCTCATTCCTGGACATTGACTGGCTGGGTTCATGTTGGAAACAGGCCTGAACTAGGAAGAAAGGAAAATAAATGCAAGGGCTAAAGAATAGTTTGTAACCTAATCAATAGAGCATGGTCAGTATCTGATGCTGGCATCTGGAACAGCTGTCCTGACATGTCCAGCCACAAGCCAACTCAGGGGGTGAAAGGCACATGGAAACAGTCATGTGTCCCTTTTCATTTTCTCTTTTGAAAGAACAATACCACTGCAAAATAGCCATCGCATTCTGAAATTATGTTATATTTGGGAGGAGGTTAAAGAAAGATACTAAAAAGAGTCTGTACACCTTCTACTGTTTCAGAAAATACTGATGTGTTTTATAAAATATGATAATCCCTCTCTTTCCCACCAATTCTATTCCAATGAGCAATGCTGTCATGGACAGTGGTGTCCCATTCACTTTTCTCTGTGCTATTTATAACTTGTCTACATATGTAGGCCTTCTCCATTATCTCTATGAGACTATGAGTGTAATATATGTGTTGATCTTTAACTATTCCTTTAAATAATTGCATAATTAACTAAACTATGAATGGTCCAAAATTAATTCACCAAGTCCCTTAACTATACTGCACACAGATCTATTTCAAGTACTTACAGGGTAAATGTATCATGTGTGGGGGTAAAATTCTTTTCCATTCCTATAGAATAGATCCATAGACATTTTATTATTTTAGTCAAAGAACGTTAAATCGGATACTTTTCTCTACATGTCACAAGGTTATGTGTTAAATATGTGAAAAACAGCCTTACGATGTACATCTTTTATCTCTCATTCAATAAAATGAATGAATTCATGAAGAATGTAAATTGTTAAGAATTTAATTGCAGCTAATGGCCTTGTCAAAATAAATGACATACATGTGAGAGAATAAGGAGCGATAATGATGGGAGAAATGATAAGATGGAGCAGAGAGCGTGGGGGTTGATTAGAGATGCTACTCTGGTTTCTATTTCAACTTCTAATTCATCTGAGATTATACTTTAACAACACACTACAATTTGCATTTTTCTATAGCACCAATAAAACCTTTAAAAATAGATTTGCTGTGTCACCTGAAAGTTGAAGTCATCGTGTGTGTGTGTGTGTGTGTGTGTGTCTGTGTGTGTGTGTGTGTGTCTGTGTGTGTCTGTGTGTGTGTCTGTGTGTGTCTGTGTCTGTGTTTGTGTGTGTCTGTGTTTGTGTGTGTCTGTGTGTGTGTGTGTCTGTGTCTGTGTGTGTGTCTGTGTCTGTGTGTGTGTGTGTGTGTGTCTCTGTGTGTGTGTCTGTGTGTGTGTCTGTATCTGTGTGTCTGTGTGTGGTGTGTGTGTCTGTGTCTGTGTCTCTGTGTCTGTGTGTGTGTGTCTGTGTCTGTGTAAGTGTGTCTGTGTATGTGTGTCTGTGTCTGTGTGTGTGTCTGTGTGTGTGTGTGTGTCTGTGTGTGTGTGTGTCTCTGTGTGTGTATGCATGCGAGTGTGCAGGTGCAAGCATCACTATGCATGCAGAAGCTTTCTCATGAGTCTGTCTGGCCTGCAAGCCCCTGGGATCTTGCTTCTCATCCCCTCTGTCTCTGTTCTGGGTTTACAGGAGTCACCACATCTGACTTTCACAAGGTGCTGGGGACCCAAACTCAGGTCCACATGTTTATGTAGCAAGTACTCTTGCCCACTGAGACATCTCCGGCCTAATTTCTGTTTTCATTTTAAATATGTGATAGAATACATTTCAAGGCATTTTTCAGTTTTTGTCTAAAGTTCCTAGTTTCAAGTCACTTATATTGTGTTATAGAATGATTGTATTCTGTTAGGCAAAGAGTGTTTTTCCAGACCACCAGCCTTTTGCTAGAAGAGCATCTCTGCTCTTGACAGTCCATATATTTTATTAATAGTGGCACTGGGTTATTTAAGTGAGCCTGGATTAAAAATGTACTTGGGCTTTTTGTGACTAAAACTACTTTTAGCCAAAAATACTCTTGTTCTTGAGTCACTGGGTATTCTAACTAGCTTTAATTCTCCATTTGAAAGAGTACAGTTAAGGGATTGCCTGAATCAGATTGGCCTGTGGCTACGCCTGTAGAGATTGTGTTGTGGAATATTAGTTGAAGATGTGTTACATTTGTTTATGCTGTGGAATATTTGTTTAATGATACAAAGATGTGTTGCATCCTTTTATGTTGCATTTGTTTAACTCTATAAAGCTGTGTTACTTTGCCTGTTGAAAACACCTGTGTAGCACGAATCTTAAAAGGTCTTATTAATAAAAACAAACCTGGAGCCAGATATGGGGGTGAACATTGAAAGATCAGAGAAACAGAACAAGCCACATCCAACCTCACCTTGCCAATTCCTCAGCTGATCTTGTTTCCTCAAACTAGAAGCCTCTGAATCTTCATCTGAATGGATCTCAGCTGAACTGCTGCTAAAAGCCAAAAGCTTAAAAAGGTCTCTAGTTCCTGGTCCTCATGCCTTATATACCTTTCTGCTTTCTGCCATCACTTCCTGGGATTAAAGGCGTGTGTCACCATGCGTGGCTGTTTCCAGTGTGGCTTTGAACTCACAGAGATCTGGATGGATCTCTGCCTCCAGAATGCTGGGATTAAAGGTGTGAGTGTCACCATTTTCTGGCCTCTATGTCTGTCTAGTGGCTGTTCTGTTCTCTGACCCCAGATAAGTTTATTAAAGTGCACAATATATTGGAGGACACAATATCACCACATACCTGAATGGTCTAATAAAGAGCTGAATGGCCAATAGCTAGGCAGGAGAAAGGATAGGCGGGACTGGCAGGCAGAGAGAATAAATAGGAGAAAGAGGAGGGAGGAGTGAAAAGAGGAGAGGAGTATGCCAGAGGCCAGACATTCAAAACACACAGTAAGCCATGGAGAAAGAAAGAAAGAAAGAAAGAAAGAAAGAAAGAAAGAAAGAAAGAAAGAAAGAAAGGTATGGAGAATAAAGAAAAGTAAAAAGCCGACAGGCAAAATATAGTTAAAGATAAATGTGATAATTTAAGTTAGAAAAGTTAGGTAGAAACAAGCCAAGCTAAGGCCAGGCGTTCATAAGTTAGATTAAGTCTCCATGTATTTATTTGGGAGCTGGGTGGCAGGCCCCCAAAGAGTAAAAAAAAAAAAAAAAAAAAAAAACAACTATGAGATTGTCTTAACAGTAAGTTTCCTCTTTGAACAAATGATCTCCTTGGGCATGGGCTTTTGACTAGCTTTATAGAGCCACACATGTATTCCTTCCTGTGGAGTAGCTCTCAAAATCAAGAAGAGAGTGGTTGGTTACTTTCATAACAACCATGCCACTCTGCACCAGTGGACTCTTCTTTCTGGGTGGGTTGGTTTTGTAGCATACAGAATTCACGACTAATTAAGACAAAAAATGAATGGTGTATGAAAAAGCCATATGAAAAATTATCTTGCAACCTAGTGAAAAATATAATTTGAGTCGATAGTAGAACACATGTGACATGAAAGGGTAGGAAACAGTGGGGGTTAAAGGTCTAATCTTGGATGGGGAGAGGGGATATGGAGCAGAGAAATAGGTAGTGAGCTAATAAAAACTAAGGATGTATGTAAAAACTACTCCTTTGTAAGCTTATTAAGAAATGGGATTTTCGATATAACAGAGGGGCACGTTGAGTGGAAATACTAAGCATAGGTGGAAAGCTGTTCCCAAAAGACATTTGTCATTCAATGAAAATATCGATGTCTGTCATGGCATACTTCCCTAAGAGCTACTGGTTAGGAAGGCCCCACAAGCCCCCAACTCCAGGCTTGCTCACCATAAGTAGATGGGAAGACCCTATTGCTGAAGATATCACAGAATTTGGTTGCAAGGCAAGGAGAAATCAATCTTCACTGACTAGGAAACCTCTTCTTTGCTGGTTACCTTTTATAATGCCGTAAGACGTTGAGCAGGACGTGACTGCGGGGTAGAAGCAGACCAAGAGAGTGCTTCAGGTCCTTCAGGGCTCATCTGTGCTGGCCTTTCTTTTTAATTTGTTTAAATTTTAATTTTGAGATGATAATTACAATACTCCTCCCTTCCCTTTCCTCCCTCCAAACCCTCTTTACACTCCTCCCAACCCTCCCTCAGATTCTTGGCCTCTTTTTATTTGTTATTTATTAATCTATTTATTAATTGTTATTGCAAGCATATATGTACACACACATACATTCCTAAATATAACCTGAAGAATCTGCATAATGTTATTGGTGTGTATGATTTTAGGATTGATCATTTGGCTCTGGACGACCAGTTGGCATGCTCTTCCATGGAAGTCTCCCAGCTTTCCTCAGTTGCCTTTTATTCTCTGTTGTTCTCTCTTTCTTCATAGCATTCCTTTTCTTACACTGGATGGGTCCCCCTCTATAATGAGTATCTTCAAGGCAAAAGTGAGCAGGAAGAGAGTGATGAAGCTTTCTAGGGTTTATGGCCAGCTAGAGAGAGAGAGAGAGAGAGAGAGAGAGAGAGAGAGAGAGAGAGAGAGAGAGAGAGAGAGGGGCCCCAGTTCCTGTGATCTACCCAGGAGCAGAGAAGCTCTGGTTTCTATGACTCATCCTGGAGGAGGATGGCTGGGGACAGGAGACAGGGGGCAGAAGGTCACACAAACCTTGCTTTTGAAGCCTTTCCAGTCTTAAGTTCAAAGGGCTTAGCACACCAAGGCCCCATACTTTGAGGTATCATATTCTGAGCCCCGGAGATACGCAGGGAGGACAGGCCTTGTACTGTCCAGGACTTCCTGGGTTGCACATGACAGAAAGTAACTCACATGCTCCTAAGCCATAAAAAGCATTTATTGGCTCACAAACTAGAAAGTCAAGGAGGCAGCTTGTTTCGCTCACTGTTAGTCTCAGATGTGCAGATGGTGTTGCTGGGCCCTCTCCGTGTCCACTCCTCCTCAACCTTATTGGTCTTTCCCACAAGGGCCAACTTGTTACTTGCCTGCTGTGGTCTTCCAAGGGCATCCTTGAACCCTCGTCCCTCACCTTGCATTGCTTGGCATCACGTGTTAACAACCAGGCATCTGCACTTTACTGATTTGAAGTCCTCTTACTTCAGAGGAGAAGAATGAAAAGGGAAAAAGCAGAGCTTCTGGATTTTAGAAGCAACTGCATTGTGAACGTGGCTAACTGCCTTCTTCAGGCACCAAAGTTGTTAATTCCCATCTAGATAGAGGGAAAGCAAATGGTACCAAATATATTAGCAATCAGATGCAATAACAACTTCTGAACATACAATTTAAAAGCTTCACTGTGACTTTAAGATAATTACAATAGGAAAGGGCCTAAGGAAGGAACGCCAGTACTGCCAATTCACAGAAAACAACAGCAATAGGAACACAGGATGCTCCTGGGTCTTGAAAAGGGTAGCTCTGTCTTACAGCCACCAAAGCATCCTTGTTCTGTTCTCACACCAGTCTGCTTAGGACCATTTCCTCCTCTCAAACTGTGGGAATAGATGCAAGCAGCAAATCGCGATGGACCTAGGATTGAACTTACTCTTGTGAGACCTCTTCTTCTCCAGGTGTTCTAATTCTGTGTGCTGTCCTCTCAGGATGTCCCTCCCTCACTCCTGCCCCAGGAAGCACAGGGGAATGAGGGCTTCTAAAGTGACTTCAAGCCACCTGGTGTGAGCTGCCGGGCTTCTGGATTGCCAGTCCAGAGGAGATCCAAAGAGGCCAGGTCTTGCCACCAACTATTGGTGGTTTCCACTTCAGCCTTGGCTTAGGACTCTAAGTCGCTTTCTCACGAGATCTGAAATGATATTGTTCAATAATAAACAGAACACCTCGACTTCCATCTGCCTGATGCTTTTTCTATTTCCAGAGTGTTTCAGATCCCGTCTATTCAAAGAAAGATACCTTGTGCTGTCACTTAAATACCGACATTGCTTTTACTATAACGATATGCTACAGCATAGTTCATAAAATGAATGACCATGTTCTGCACAGTTGTTTTTCTCAGTAGCAAGTATGTGAATGCACACAAATACTGTTTGAAGGTGGTATCTCCAGAAATGAATGAAATAGATCCCAAATAGGTTTTCCTTCTAGGAAGCAGAGAGAGGATAGTCGTTTAACCTCACATCCAGGCTCCTGTGGGATCACAAAGCAGCCCTCTGGACAATCAGCTGCTTTGCTGCCGACTCTTCGCTCTGCTAACACTTGTCTCCTGTCTTTACTTTTATGAATAAGTAATTTGTAAAGCTACCCAACAAAAAAGAAATCCTGAAACATTTTCCTTGTATTTTATTCTACATGCCTTCTTCAACATGTTAGTAGCAAATGTGTTCATATGAAAAGACTATTCCCCACTTTAAAAAGTACTCCACTCCAGGGCTTCAGTAATGGCTCAGAGGGTAAAGTACTTGCCACACAAGTGTGAGGACCAGAGTTTGGATGGCACATATCATCCAGGTAGGCATCTGTAATCCCAGCACTTGGAAGGTGGAGACTAGGGATTCGCCCAGGCATGATAGCTTATAAACCAGCTAGAATCGGTGAATTCCTGGTTCTGTGAAGATCCAATCTCAGCAAATGAGGTGGGTAAAGATTAAAGAATTCAGTTGATGTTGACTTTGGACCTCAACCTGTGTGAACACATGCACACACAATGCACCCCCCCCCACACACACACACTTTACACTGTTCCCACAGCGTGTATTTTATACACACATCCTCAATTCTATGTGATTAGTTTTGCTCTGTAGTTGAAAAGAAAATGCCAGACCCACCAGATTTTATATGTGATCTCTTGTGACAAAGAGAAATGTTGGTTAGTTAGTTGACTGAAATAACATGACCTCAAGAAAGGCACAAACTATGCCATGCTCCAGCAGGCCTAGCTGCTAACATGAACTTGTTTAGTTACTTAGGAAATAATTCAAAACTGGACACAGTGATTACACGCCACCAGTGATCCTTCTGTTTGCTTTATATCGCTTTCTGTTTCCCGGTGCTTGTATCATCTCACCTCCACACCAGTTTGAAATCATAGATTCCGGTTGTGCAAAAGACTTCGTAGATTTTTTTTCTGTCCTTGACTTGTCTGTGTGTGCGGACTCCCAAAAAATCACTACAGAACAAGCAGGCAAATGATTAAATCAAATTCATTCATTAATGCCTTTTCATTGCTGTTCATCGATTTTTTCACTTATGTCCCGGTATGTCAGTGGCTGTGATGAAATGTCATGACCAGCACGATGCACAGGAGGAAGAGTTCATTGAAAGCTTGTGGTTCCAGGTGAATGAGGGTCCATCACTGTCATGGCACAGCCACAGCCCTGGAGCAGCGGCGGACAGCATACACCTCAGTCCACAGACAGGAAGCAGAGGCCTGGCTTAGTCTTTTGAAACCTCTAAGCGTCCCCATGACATCCTTCCTGACAGCATCCTAATCCTCCCCAAACAGCCAGCAATAGGGACTGAGTACTCAAATGTCCAAGACTTATGGATGCTTTTCATCCAAATTACCATGTTAGAACCATTCCCTGTCATACACACACACACACACACACACACACACACACACACACACACACGCACACACACACACACACACACACACACGCATACATACACACATATGTACACATACACACATACATACACATACACACATACACACAAACACACATTTACACACATATAGACAAATGTACACATACATACATGCACACACATATACACATGAATGCATATATACATACATGCACACACATATACACATGAATGCATATATACATACATGTACACACATATGCACATCTCCCTGAAACACAGTCTTAGCATTTTATTTTCTTTCACACTCATAGTAAGAACCACATTTGAGAACCAAACAGGACCAAGATAACCTGCTTTATGTCCAAATGCACAGAAGACATTTAGAAAAACATTGGTCCAATCGCCTCTGGCTTTATTAAATAAGGGATCCCAGCACGGTCACGACAACTCACTTCCCCGACGAGTGTCTGCGTGTAAGGAGACACAGAGCCCCCTTTGTGTGAAGGAGACTTTGTGAACTCAGCCGCAGGTCCCCAGACGCCCCTACGTCCTCTGTTCTGAACATGTAATTAATTCATAAGAACCAGGTACATAGACGCGGGTCTGACAGTAGATCCATTCAGCGCCAGCCAGATGTGCAACGCTCTCAAAGGCACAAAAGGCCCAGGGAAGCAGGAAGCTGCACCCTCTGCCACAGCCCCACGTCACCTGGTAATGCCATTTCCAACGTATTTGAGTTCACCCACACAGTTACAGATGGTTTTTCTAGCCTGAAAGACCAAAGGTTATTGATTAGCCCAGAGCAAGGAGGAAGTCTCTCCTTGAAATCTTAAGTTTTTCAGCCCCAAATAACTTAAAAACCACTTGGAAGGAAAACGTTTGTGTTGATTATTTATTGATATTTAAAGTCTTTTTAAAAGAACTGATACTACTTTCAGGAAATTGAGGAATATATTTCTTTGAAAGTCTGAAACATGGTCTCAGTCTTTTCTGAAACGCTGAATTACTGGATGGGCAAAGCTGACGGAGGATGTCTCCTTGGGAGACTCCCCCAGCATCTCCCGAGAATTAGCTCCACCGCACGCCCTCAGCAGTTTGCTGTGGAAGATCTCTCGACCATCTGAAATAACAAAAAGCTAAGAGGAAGGCTTACTGAAAGAAGCTACTTCAAGATGAAAAGTTATCTTGACACCAGAATCAATAATACTGACACCAAGCAATTAATGTGAAGATTTTCTTTTAGGATCTTAAATTAGCTAAGCAAGAACAAGATAAATAAATCTATGATTTTTTTTAAATTCAAATTTAAAAAATCCAAGGAGTTTTATATTACTGTTAGCACACTAAAAACTGGAAGTTGGGTGTAGTTGTTTAATGATCTAACACGATTTTTTGACCCCACCAATAAAGGGTCATTTGTGCTTTATTTTGTATTTGGCCATAGTCAGACCACATCTGCAATAATATGTTGAACTCTGCTGATATTTTATAGAGCAACCTGCTTTGTGTATAAGGTTTTAAGAGTAAGGAATTTGGAAATCTTTTCAGATAATGTAAAACAAACTAGGTAGACATTTAATTCTCAATCCAATCAGCATTGAGAATACACTGTTTAGCATCCGCCCGAAGGCCATTCACCTTGACCTAGAACATGTTTAGCTCTAAGAGGGTCACTCCTCTGCACTGTCAGGCAGAACTTGTCCCTCATGCTGGTTTCTGTGATTGTCACTCTTTAGTCTTCGGTCATTAGTAGATTGTTCTGTGCAGTTTCCCTTGGCAAGCATCACAGATTTCAAAGTCTATGATGACACCTTCAGAGTAGGTGAAGAGGTTATGTCTGTCCTTCAAGTAAACCAGCTGGGGAGAAAGCCAGACCACTACAGTGCTAAAGGTGCCCTCCCTGAATTTAGGGCCCTTCATTAAACAGGTTAGAGTTCTCAGAGGCTGTATCAGTTTTGAGAGATAATTACATTTTCAAAACAACATCCTTTGTAAAAATTACCGTTTTATCGTTTGCAGGCATGAGCTGATCTTTAAGCATGACTAGGCAGTTTGTGTTGACGGGAAACTTTCAATTAATTAAGGATACTCCCAAGCTTTCTTGTCAGTTTTAGGTCTCATACAGCCTGCAACTAGTGGTTTGGGAGTGCATTTGCTTTTGGTTTTAGAGATATTTTATAAATAAATCATGCCCTGACGAGTGACAATAATCATTTGTTTCAATTACGCTTGACTGCTCTTCATTCCTTAAAGACCTGCTACAAAAGTGTGTGGAGATAAACCGTCAATGATAACCGGCTTCCACATTACCCACTTCTTAATTGTTTACAGGAGAGAGGGGAGTGGGAGGAAAGAAGGGAAGGAAAGAGGGGGCTAGAAACAAGAGAGACTTCCTCAGACATCAAGGTCCAGTCACATCATTGAACTAAGCTGGTCTGAAGCAGAGCAACAAATGAAAACAAACACAAAGCCCAGATCAGAAGCTCCAGGGGGTTAGATTGTGAGCTCACACCAATACCTCTAATGAGGAACACGGATGGACTGGCTTAGAAAATCCCACACACCGGTCCGTGGCTGTTCAGTTTTACAGCCCCTCACTAGGATGATGATGGAGCTTTGGCCTGGAGTCCTTGGGCTGACCTTCTAGAAGGTGGTTTATCTCCTAGCGCTCTCCCACACTCTTCCAATATTTCTGATTGTCCTAAGCAAGATTCCCTTCGGTTTCTTTTTTAACAATAACTGACAAACAGTTTCTTGCCTTCCAAAATAAAGGAGACTTGTAAATAGAAATTCATTTTCCTGTATTATTTAATGAGTTGTAATAGCTGCAGGGACATCAAGGTCCCTTGAGATTTGTTTAAGGACTGAAGATGTCCCTATGAGAGATGTATCCATGCATGAAAAGGGTTCTTGGGCTATAAAGAAAGAAAGCAAGGAACTATGTGTGGTCTAGAGGTCTCACACCGCTTGGGTGGGAGTGCTGACAGGCAGTAGCTAAGGGGGAGGCTGTGGTTAGTGCCCTGTTAGCAGACCCTTCTGGAAATCCATCATGTGAGAAGATTCTTAAAGCAAGATGGGGGAGCTGAGACAAAAGAAAACAGGAAATACGCACCAAACAGTGAAAAGCAGACTTCCTAATGAAAAGCATAAAGACTAAGCTTCCATAAGGTGAGATGGAAACCCCGAGAAACAGAAAGCAGTAGGGTGGACTGCCTGTATTTCCATGCCCTTAGAACAGTAACTCTTCTCTTTGAAGGGAGAAACAAAGAAAAATGCATAGGATGAAAATTCTCATGACATATTTAATATCAAAAATGTATTTTAAAGCATTGTGAGAAAGTAACATCCTTTCTACTTACTGTGCCGGAGCTAATTGCTCTTGCCTATGTGAATAAATGAAAAATGAAAGAACAAAGCAATCAGGCAGATGCCAGAGACTTCTGGGCTGAGAACAAAGACAAGGAAATGAGACAATTAGCAGCCACAGAGCAGGAATGCCCAGGAGGATAATTCTGAGATGGTTACTGAGAATTCATTTTGTTGAAGACTGCTCTAAAAATATTTTTAAAAAATCATTTTAAAATTAAGAGTCAGTTTTCTTTAAGGATGTGATGATCCCTGGTAGGTGAATGACACTCTAGGTCAGGCCTCACACCCAAGTGTTTTGGGGCAATACAAATAACAGAAAAGTGTTGGGGGGACTGGCATGATGTTGGGTGGCTAGGGAGGTGGGGTGTAGGGATGGATCTGGGAGACATACCAGAAATGAGTTGAATATGCTCAAAACATACTGTGTGAAAGTCTCAACAAATTTTATTAAAAAAATCATTTAAAAAAACTCCTAAATATCTAGATAGAAAAAAAAAGCCAAAAGAGCAAAATGAAGCCGTTGATCTCCAATGAATGTGCAATTATATGAAATATTTCCTAGCTACGTTAGACATATACATAGAGTAATCGAGACATGGTAGAACTCATTTAGAAATTAAAGAGACTTATTCTACTTTCTTTTTTTGTATCAGAAACAAGGGGCCTTTGTTATGTGTCATTGAAGACCTGGCATACATGGAAACTTCATATAAAGAACCTCCTGGACTCACAAGCCACTTGAATATAAAAATGGCACTAGGAAAGCCAAGTTACCCTTAAGCCTAGGCTTGGGAATCAATTGGCTGTGACCACTGTTATGACACGCTCTAAAGTTTGTGTGAACATTAAATAACAATTTGAACAACCTTAATGTCAGGGTTCTCCCACAGTTATCTCACAAATTAAATAAAAAGATTGCCCTTCTCTACCACACAGTGCCAGATTGGAAACACTAAGTGACAGGGGAAATGAATTATTAAGATCATTTATGAACGCTCCCATAACATGTAAGGCATGACCACAATAGCACTTTATTTTGCAGTCATTTTAAGTCATCAAACTACAGGATCTTGCTGGACTTGTTGACTCATATCTCTTCTTTACATCCACAAATGGTTTTACCTTGTGGCGTATACTCAATTCATATCACTTACTTTTTCTTTTCCTTTCTAGTGTACAATCACACCATAATGTCTCAGAAATTAATTTTTAAATGAATAAAATAAAATCACTTGTTTCTAGAAGTTAAAATTTTCTAAGAGAAAAAAAAGAAAAAAAATCTCAAAACCCCAAAGAACTGTAATCCTCAGTAAAGCATATGCTCATAGTCACGGAAGAGTTGGGAAACAGAGAATTTGCATTCAACCAGAGACTTTTGTTTTATTTAAGACATGTAGTGTCTGGGCCAGTATGGAAAATGTCTACTTTAATGTGAATTTCTTAGACTCTGGTTACTTTTAAGAATTTTTTGAAAGGGAGCCGAAAGAATGCTCTTCAATTCATTTGCAGAGAAAAACGTGAAATAATCGTAAAGATCTAGGTGGTGCATATATTATCTAAAAGTATTCATTTCTTTTCCATAGGCCTGTAGCTCTGCACTTTTAAATGCATTTTAACATATAGTACCCATTTCCTTAAGTATCCCCCCAACCCCTTGTAACATGCTTTAGCCTGATCGAGTATTCAGGGGCCTCTGCAGGCCCAGAGCACGGATAGCTTTCCACATGCTGTCTTCTCAGGAACACGTTGTCTTAGCTGCACTCATCCCTAACACCTTAGAAAATTGCAAAAGAGCTTTCCACTGTCAGCCACATTATTCATCATGTAAATACAGTGTGCTGAGAATTCCAAGCTCCACACACTGGAAGATGGTTTCTAAATGAACCCGTCTCCTTCCTCAGTGAGCATCAGAAATCCCCACTCTGTATGAGAGTATTTGCTGAGTCAAATTCCAGGTTCACTTCATGAAAAATGCTAATTAGATATTGTTTAGGCCTATGATTTTAGTACTAACTAAGGATGTTCATTTACCTGTCCTTTTGGAGAAATGAAATTACATGCCTACACATGGGGATGACATGAGTACATCACACTCAGTCCCAATGTCTCATGAGATTAGTTTCCTATTGCTAGCTGGAATGTTAAACTTTATTTTGTAAACATTCCTCACACTGGGGTGTTTACCAAATTATAAATCCCTAAACATTTAGAATGTTTTCTTCTATTTCTTTTTTTTTTTTTTTTTGAGACAGGGTTTCTCTGTGTAGCTTTGCGCCTTTTCTGGGACTCACTTGGTAGTCCAGGCCTCGAACTCACAGAGATCTGCCTGGCTCTGCCTCCCGAGTCCTGGGATTAAAGGTGTGCGCCACCACCGCCCG
This sequence comes from Peromyscus eremicus, assembly GCF_949786415.1. Lineage (NCBI taxonomy): Eukaryota > Metazoa > Chordata > Mammalia > Rodentia > Cricetidae > Peromyscus > Peromyscus eremicus. The sequence goes on from NC_081427.1 coordinate 61,823,737, forward strand.
GCTCTTCTAGTTGTTAATAGTGGATCCTGGTCACCAAATGTATAAAACTGTGCTGTGATCCACCGTTCATAGGGCACATACCTTTTTACAGCCTTAGTGCTTGGCTGGAACTTAAGACATTGTTTATGGCAATGGGTTAGAGCCAAGTTAAGTCCTATACAAATATGGATGGGACACATGAGATTGCAAACATTTCAAATATATACATCATCCAATTGGAGAACCGTAGGATTCATACAAAAACAAGAGCCTATATAAAGCAAATGAGTACAATCCCAACCTCATACCCCCATTTCTCTATCTCTTGGATGGAGAAAAGCTTATAAGATGCACAATTAAGACGCACAATGCCCATGTCCTACTCACACACTGCTGTTGTCTGTCTTTGCAATTAACTATAGAAATAACCCCCGAAGTGTATTCCTGTTATCTTCTATTTTTAATAACTCCTACAATATGTGAGCTTTATTATCAAAAATGTATCAGTGTATAAAAACATTACTGATTAGCCAAGTGGGTTAATAATCATAAAATCGCCCAAACCTCATAATTCAGTTTCTAAACCGATTGCCACATTAGCTGATAACTAATCAATAATAATTTTCCTGCCTAAAGATGAAGTGGAATGGAAGGAGAAGAGCTAGTGTTTTCTCTTAGTTGGTTATGAGCTGTTCACTTTAATGTATCGTACTTCTGTGTTAATGCAAGTACATTCTTACCCCTATTCCTCTGAAGAACAGCATGCAAAAAGTCAAAGGAATTAATAGCAGCCTGAGGTCATACAGCTAATAGTGGAGCTGGAATTTAAATTTCAGGATCATTCCTCAACCAAAAAACTTCCTCACTGTGTAAATCGAGCTGCTGCCCCACAAATGAATAATGGTAAATAAAAACCTCAAGGAAAGGCAGGGGGTATTGTTCCTATATGTTCCCCATTTATTCCCTTCCTCCCTAGCATCTCAAATAACCATCGCATCCCTGGTGATCCTAAGCATTTGCAGAGGAACATGAAAAGCACTTGTGTTGAAGAACTAACTGATTGACTAACCATTCCAATATGTGCGGTGCAGCAACCTTCGCTGCTCTGGGAGCCTGGGAAAATGAGATGTAGAAGAAAAGAACCCCACTTCCTTTTATTAGAGCAGAAACGTAAAAGAGGATGCTAAGCAATAACACATATGAACCTTCATTTGGAATTACTTCTCTGCTGACTCAGTGGAGTGCCATGGGTCATGGATAAACTAGTACTTTGGTCACTTCAAGGCATAACAACTTCCTCCCTTGGATCAGTAACAGAATAACCGCCCATGTTGTAGGTTTCTGTGTGTCTCTACAATTAGCCTTTTGGGGATAGCCAGTTACTTGGTACTTTTTCTTTGTCCTCACCCTGGCCCCGGCCTTTTAAATGTTCTTCAGACCCTTTTCTACACATCCTTGTGGCTGTGGTTTGCTAAATCTTCTACAAATCTTTTCATTGGAATCTTTCTATCCTGATATCACTTTCCTTTTCTTGCATTGTTCTTCTTTCTAAGTGACAGGACACAAACATCCCACCTTCGGGAAGAAGGTATTGTCTACTTATTTAAAATTACATCAACCCAATATGATGGCTGTTCCTTATTCTTCACCAACTGACGTAGTTTATTCGCCACAGTTTTGCTGTTTCCCTGATGAGAATGTGAAATCTATGGGAAAGGAGATTTTATTTATAGCAACAATATTGAAGGGGTATTTGACAAATGCAGATTCCAAATAGACACAAATGAATGAATTAAAAACCGAACTTCCCAAACATTCTTTGCAGTGAGTATTGCTTCCTTCTAGCACATAATGCAGAGGCGCCAGAGTAAACTTTAAAAGCAGTGTTATTGAACGTTGTCTTTGGACCATGAGCATTGGTCTCAAGGAGCATATTAGAAATGTCAATCTTCAGGGCCAACCTAAAGCTTGCTATTTGTACTTTTTGAAAAGAGTGACAGGGAAGCCATTACTTTTCAAAGCCCCCAAGTTTGAGAATTATGACCTGCCTTTGTTTCACCCATCCCTGAGACAGAGTTGAAATCTGGGGCTATAATTCCATGTCTACTTGCCATGCTTCACTCTATGACTTACCTTCTGTTTACCTGGATCCCAGTTCACTGGACAATCTCTTTCACTTCATCTTTCATGCATGTTGATTCTGCCTGTGGCATCTCCTCTTTGTGGTTACCAATGCCTGGCTTACTATGGTTCACCATGCATGCATGCCGATATTCACTATGGCTATATAATTTCCTTGGTGGGGTGTGTGAGTGTGAGGTCTTTGACTGAGCCACTTGACTAAATGATCTAAGATTTCATACATTTTACTGACCGTTTAGCCATACTCTCTGACTCTGAGTAGGCATTCACTGATATTTCTTAAATAAATAAATTAATATAGAGCGGAGGGCATCTCAGAGCTGACTAAAAACAATGCTGTTGATGATGGCTGCAGATAAGCTGAATGGTATCTTATTTCCAAGTTTGAGAGAGATTATTAATTGGACCTTTTAGACTTATCTGGACAAAGGATCATTTTATCAACTCACGTTACCATAATTTGCATTTTGCCTTTATGAAAAGTAAAGGTCTGAGTACTGAGCAGAAACAAGCCTCAAGGTCATCAAGTCAAAAGCTTTTTAGGCAGAGAAACAGCAGCTGACAGCAGCTGAAACATCTTTATCTGGAAGCACGCTCAGGGTATTCTGAGCATAAAAAGAACAATAGGAAAACCCAGAGAGGAAAAGAGGTTTCATGTATATATATCACAAAAATCAGTGCTTACAAGAAGGAAGGGACCACAGTAGGGAGTCTGGAGCTTGTTAGAGTGAGTTTACATGGCATTGAAGGGATATATGCATAGAAGGGTTGCACTTTGATGGCTGAGTTGGGAGAAGGCTGCTATGGTAGAGAAACCTGAGGGCTAAGAGTGTAGGGTGATGTTCAATGAGTTTACCACACCAATTCACTGCCTATGTGATGAGCTCTGTCTGCTCCAGGTACAGGTGAAGACAGGAAGCAGATGAACCAGCATTTTTCAAGGCCAGTGGTAATCTTTAAAAGGAGAAGTCACAGTAAGACAATTTTATTGTGGACTATAACTTGGTTTATGAGCTATGCATATTACAGACACTCTCCTAAGAAATTGTTTTATTTAATAACTCCAGTCTTTGGATTCACTAAATACCAAATTGAGCACTTAAGGTTTTTTTCTAAGCAGCAGATCATCCAAAAGTAACTTATTTTTGGCTATCACTAGAAGTATATTCTTGTTGACATTTGCATGTGGGGTCTCTGTACTAAGCCCACCCATGAAGTAAAATAATGAAGGTTTCCCTTCATTTTGGGTTGAACACACAGAAGGTGAAAAATAATCCAGTGCCTTTATTCTTCCCTCTATCTTGGCTAATCCTTCATTCTGCTGAAAAACTGATTGCAAATACTCCCAAAAGGAGGCCGCTAGGGTTCCTGTTAAATATCATCAAAAAAAAAAAAAAAAAAAAAAAAGCAGTTCTTTAGTTTGCTTTAGAAGAAAGCAGTATCCATTTCCATAAAAGCTGGTGTAAGCAGTGTCTCTGGCCACAGTACTGAGAAACCTCTGCTGAGGAGCAATGTCAAACTCAGACTTGGAGACCGACGTAAAGGTCCAGAGCCAAACGGTCACTGGGACTTGCTTCCTCAAAGCTTGGGCGAGCAATAGTCACTTCTCCAAAATAAAGAAGTGTCGAGATTGCAACAACATTACAAGTAATAAGCCTAAAGTTCAACTCACAACGTGTCTTTTCTACTTCTAGTCCGTCTTAAGTCTACTTTCTTGTTTTTTAATCACCTCTCCTTACTGTTTTGAGTAAAAAAGAAATTGGAATAAAAACTTGAAGGGAAAATTTGTGAGCCCATAGCAAGTGTAATCAGCAGCTGTATGAATAAGGACATGTATAATATTAAAATACTGAAAAAAATTCAAAGCTTATTTGATATTTGAAGAATTTTGAGTAATAGAAACAATATTTAGTTGAATGGACGCTAAGCATTTTATGCAATTTTAAGCAAAAATATTAAGTAAAAGAACATACAATTAAAGAATATTTATAGTATAAAGTTTGAATACTTTTATGGCAAATATAATAAGAAAATTCATTGATGAGCCTAACATCTAAAAGAAGTGATGAAAATTTGAGGATATGTAGTTAAAATTTCTTATAAAATTACCACACATTAATAATACAATGTAAAATTATAGCATATCTTTAGAGTAGTAATATATTGATAATAATTTTATGATACTGAGAGATTTGGTATTGTATCTAGACTTTTTCCCATGATGGGTAGTCTCAACAGATTACTGGCTTATTTATTATTTACATATATTAGAGCTTCCAAATGTACAATTAGAGGTTATTAAGAATGAAACTGCTTGAAGGATTTCTTAGATAATTGTATATGTAAAAATAAAACATCGATTCCTAAATTATGATTTCAGTAGTAACAGAGGATGACTCACTATCATAGCAAATAAGGAAAAAACTGGAGACATGGGGAGGGCATTGGCATTGTTGAGTTCAGCTGATAATTCCTAGGACACCAGGAATTACTTTTAGATAATGGTCTGTCTGATAACAATATAAAGAACAGAACCCCAGCATAATAGAAATCTCGTGGAGACTCTTAACTATTAGAAAGAACTAGGTACAAGGACAGTAATAAGAGACAAGGTTGAGTGGGTCATGGGCATACTTAATTGAATGTGGCATCCCTGTCATCAGGATGAATGGGCAGACAACAGGGAGATTTATCTACATAATAAAAATGAACTGAAGGGCTGCAGACAGAATTAGATGACCCATATGCAGCAATCCAGTGAATTTAGGGTCCTTTCCTAGTTTTAGGAAGTATAGCCCATTTTTAGGTGCAGAACTCAATGACTACAAGAAAGAATAGTCCTCTAAGGGAACAATTTCTAATATTGTGGTAAATACTTGATATAATAATTTTCTAGCCTTTTCCAAAAGAAGCTTTCTGATCATGCAATTGTATTCTGGAGAAGGAAAAACTATTAGATATTTTAAAGTTTGTGGAACCTAAGGTCCAAGTTGGTGCTCATTCCAAGAGATATAGGCATCAAGATGGCACATGTCTACGTTCATTGAAGCCCTCTCCCCTTGCAAAGGGCACTGATGCCTCTTGGCCCAAGTTGGCACAATTTGAAAGTAGGATTTGTCTTTCCCCACGTAGCCTCTCTCAACACCGTTATCTAAGGGCTTACCAAGTCCTTGATCTAGTGACATGAATAGCATCTTACCTAACATGACATCACACCAAAGACTCCTTTAAAAAAAAAAAAGTGAAATGTCAGCAAACCTCTTCTTGGGATTCACTCATTGTGGGTGCACATCCTGTAGCATCCAAAAATCACCAGCTTCCTAGAGCAACACAATGACCTTATGATGCATCGCAGGTATTAGTTCGGAGATGTGAGTCCATAGGAGAAGGCCCCATTTTCTGCGACAGAGTACATCACAGACTAATAATTCTATGAAATACTTTCACCTCATTCAACTCACACATGGCTCCGGCAATCAAAAGCTGCTAGCAGCAGGACAGACCTTACTGTCCACTGGTCTAAGGAACACATTTCCTATGCCTCCATATTGTATCTTATGTTTCAGGGCCCTTACTCATGGACTCTAGTTTGAACATGTCATACCATTAATTTCCAGAGGCACAATTTACTGGGAGCCACCAGATTACAGTCCATAACACTCTCTAATACTGAGTATCACTTCTCTTGTGTTACTCCTTGGAACTCATGACTCAGCCAGTCATGTGGCTGTGTGTCTGGTCACTTTCAGACAGAAGCACATAAGTGTTCCAGGTAAAAAGTAAATTGATCCTTGGTCATTCCATGTGACCCTATATTTTGGTTTTAGGATTTTATTTATATTGTCGTCAGAAAAGATTTTCCTTAGTCTCTGAGATCATTTAAAAATATTAATGTTTAGTTTTCCAGACATTTGATTTCTTTCTCTGCTTTTATTTATGAACATCCTTTAGGCAGATAAAAGAGACCAGGAGCAAAGAGTTTCCTCTGTCAAAATTAAGAAGGGTTTGCCCCTTCCCTATGGTGATATTTTATTTGTATTAAAATGTTATTTGTATGTTAATAAATAAAGTTGCCCGAGGGTCAGAGCTATTAGCAAGCCATAGGAAAGCAGGGCAGTGGTGGCATACGCTTGTAATCCCAGCACTTGGTAGGCAGAGGTAGGTAAGTCTCTATGTGTTCAGGGATACAGCCAGTATTGGATACACATGCCTTTAATCTCAATACCAATCATGGAAAACCTGGAGGTCTATACAGACAGGCCGTGACAAGGCGGTCATGTGGTTGGGTTTACAACCAATGAGAAGGCAGAACAGAAACTGTATATAAAGACTTTAACACAGGGGTAGCTCTGGTTCGGAGAGGTAGGACCACCGCAGGAGGAAGGGTAAGGTTTTAGCTCTTAGCTCTGACCTCTTGGCTTTCTTCCTTGCATTGGTTCTGTGTTTCTTATTTAATAAGAAGGTTGGTTACATCTACACTTCCCCCATTCAGGGCTCAGAGAACTCTGCAGAAGAGGAGGTGGAAAGATTTGTAAGAGCCAAATGGGATGGATGACTCCAAGGAGACAGTGTCTTCCAGACACAACCGGATTGACACATATGAACCCACAGAACCTGTGGTAGCATGTGCCGGGCCTGTAGAGATTCACACCACATAGGGTCCCAGCATTCAGAGAGGAAATGGACATGGACTCCCATCCCTAACCAAGAAGCTATCCCCAGTTGACATCCATTTGCAAAGGAAAAATTAATTTTCTCCACTGGAGTCTCACTGAGTATAGTGACCACACTTAAGGGCAGACCCATGCCCTTAAATCAACGGTCAACAGAAACCAACTCAATGGTATTTCATAGACTTTTTGTCTCATTTTGAGTTGTTTGGGCATTTTTTGTTTTAGTGGTCTTTTGCTTGAATATTATGATTTCTAATTTTGTGTTTTTGTGAGTTTTGTTTGTGTATATGTTCCTCTGTGTGTGTGTGTTTGTGTGTGTTTGTGTGTGTGTGTGTGTGTGTGTGTGTGTGCATATGTGTATGTATTTCATGTGTTTATTTCTCCCCCCACCCCCATTCTGGTTCATTTGTTTGTTTGTCTGTTTGTCTTCTAAAGAGAGAAAGAAAGGACATGGAGTTGGGTGGGTGGATCTGGGAGGAGTTGGGGGAGAGTAAATTGTGATCAGAATATATTGTATTTTTTTTAATTAAAAAAAAGGAACGAGTCTGGCTCAGCACTTCAAGACTGGAGTGTATGAGAGAGTAAAGAAGAGAAGAGAAGAGAAGAGAAGAGAAGAGAAGAGAAGAGAAGAGAAGAGAAGGGAGGGGAGGGGAGGGGAGGGGAGGGGAGGGGAGGGGAGGGGAGGGGAGAGACAAGGCAGGGTGGGGAGAGGGGAGGGGAGGGGAGGAGAGAGGAGAGGGGAGGGGAGAGGAGGGGAGGGAAGAGGAGAGAAGAGGGGAGGGAAGGAGAGAGGAGAGGGGAGAGGAGGGGAGGGGAGGGGAAAGGAGAGGGGAGGGGAGAGGAGGGGAGGGGAGAGGAGAGAAGAGGGGAGGGGAGGAGAGAGGAGAGGGGAGAGGAGGGGAGGGGAGGGGAGGGGAGGAGACAAATCCAGAAACTTCTTCCACTGCACACATAGTTTTCTAGTGAGTTAGCTAAGGGAAAAAGCGGAAGTCTGAGGACCAGCTTTGCTATAGGGAGAGCGCTTACTTTGCTGAGGTTTATTTTTGGAGGACATTTACTCATATTTTAATCTATTGAGAAACTCTAGTTTATCACTCATAAAGTTTAAAATTCTCCTTACCTATAGGATGTTTCCCATCTTGGCACTCAGCCATCAGCGTCAGCGTGAGGTATCCCTGATGGCTGCTGAAGATTTCCTTTGTCCCTACACAGTTGGTAAGCTAGGGTAAGAGCAATGGCTTCCAGAAAACAGGAAGCGACAGAAGCTGGGTTAGAAAACAATGTGAAGCATGAGAGAAAAGGCATTTCCAGCACGTTTCTTTAGCTCTCTAAGATCATCTATTAGTTTCTGAGCAAATAGTTGCTTCTCTGATTTAAGCAACCTCCTTTAAAGGTGGCCTAAAAGGAAGCAATCTTCTGGGTAATTAGCATGCGTGGCTTTTCCACATACCATCAAACCAATTTGAGGGTCTGACCGAGCTGAAACTTGGGAGGTCTGAATGTCCGTGTGCATCTCAGACTCACAGCAAGGGCCTCCTGATGGAGAAAATTACAATTCTAAATAGAACCCCAAATAAAAAGGAGCAGGGAAGATGAGCTGGTAAAATGAGAAAATTCCTTAACCTCATACAAACAGAAATGGAAAGTACAACTACAAGATTCTTAACTATTAGATAGACAAGAATATTCCTAATAAATAACATTCTAAAAATGCATGCATTCATATGTATTATTCAAGTTTTATTACTGTAACAATTTTCTAAGGTAAGTAGATGTATAAAGGGAAAAAGTTTATACTGGCATAAGGTATTTGAAGCCCTAGACCATGATTAGGATGACACAATACTGTGTGGGCTCTGGTGTAGGGTGTAGCACACATCAAGGGAGAATGTGATGGAGAAAAATCACTCACCTCACAGCATCAGGAAAAGAGGCTGTGGTCTACTACCCACTTCAGGGAGTACCCCAGAGTCATCCCACCTCATAAACATCCATGACCTCTCAATAGCACTGTGCGGTTTGGTACATGGGCCTTTGGAGAGACAGTATAGATCCCAACTATAGCATCTGGTATCATGGATAGGGATATAGACTGGGTACTTTGAGACCAAACAACTAAAATACTTAAAGACTATAAAAATTTTACAGCTTGTATCTCTATCACAGAGTGTTTCTCTAGTCTATTTGATAATTTTATTCTCTAGGCATGTTTTTCATAAAGATATCCCCATTGTCTTGGCAGTATACATTATTTGGATCATCATTCTGAAAAAAAAAATCCTTAAAATCAATTAAAATTTTTAAATATTAATGTTCTACATGATCTCTTCCTACTCTGCCCTTCCAACAATATTTCTTACTTTCTTTTTATCTATCCTCATCCCTAATGTGGCTTTGTCAAGAATCCAGTCTTCTAAAGTGATCAGATATCTTAGTAAATATATTGTCCTGGTCTTAGACAAATATTTAATGATACAGAAAGTCTATAAGCAATCCGTTCTCCCATTACCGCCTAAGGGTATGGTTAGTTACTAGTGAACACATTGCTATGTGCCAGATTCTGTGTTTTTTTTTTATCTTCTTTGCATGTGACTTCCTCTCCAATGGTGGCGTCTCTGCTCCAGTATATTGATACATAGAAAAACAGAGACACAGGTACTAGTGTTTAAGAATGGCCAACGAGTTAATATTCTTCATAACTTGCCAACACTTTAAATGTGGGATCATTCTCATTAATATCTTTATTTCAGGCATTTTTTTTGAGATTTATTTTATGCATATGACAGTCTTGTTTACATGCATGCATGTGTAACATGTGAGTGCCTGGTGCCCACAGAGTTCAGAAGAGGGCCTGGGATCCCCTGGAATTGGGGTTACAGATAATTGTGAGCTACCATATAATTGCTGGGAACTCAACCCAGGTCCTCTGCAGGAACCGGTCCTCTTGCCTACTGAGAGATCACTCCAGCTTGTCTAGCCATGCTTTGTCATTATTATTAATATTAATATTAATATTAATATTAATATTATTATTATTATTATTATTAAATGTATTCATTTCTTTTACATCCCAACTGCAGTGTCCTTTCCCTGGTCTCTCATTTTCTCTTCCCACTACCCCCACATCCACTCCTCCTCTGTTTCTGTTCAGAAAGGGGCAGGCCTCCTGTGGGTGTCAACAAACATGGTATATCAAGTTGCAGTAGGACTAAGCTCTTCCCCTTGTACTAAGACTGGGCAAGGCAAACCAATATGAGGAATAGAGTCCCCAAAGCCAATCAAAGCATTAGGCATAGTCCCTGCTCCCTCTGCTAGGAGTCCCACAAGTAGCCAAGCTACACACTGTCACACATATGGCCATTCTTAAACACTAGCACCTGTGTCTCTATTTTTCTATGTATCAATATACTGGAGCAGAGACGCTGCCATTGGAGAGGAAGTCACATGTAAAGAAGATAAGAAAACACAGAATCTGGCACATAGCAATCTGTTCACTAGTAACTAACCATACCCTTAGGCGATGATGGGAGAATGGATTGCTTATAGACTTTCTGTATCATTAAATATTTATCTAAGACCAGGACAACAAATCTAATTGTACTCATTATTTTTAAAAAGTGATTTTCTGCTCATTAGAGGAAATTATGGTTACTTATTTATTTACTCTCTCTCTCTCTGTATATGTGTGTGTGTGTGTGTGTGTGTGTGTGTGTGTGTGTGTGTGTGTGTGATTTGTATGTAGTTGCCTACAGAGTACAGAAGAGGGTCATAGGATCTCCTGGTGCTAGAGCTACAGGCGGTTGTGAGCCTTACATGGATGCTGGGGACTAAGCTTGGGTGCTCTAGAAGCACAGAAAGTGCTCCAAGTCTCAGAGCCATCTCTCTAGTTACTAGAATTCTTCCATATTATGAAGACTCGATGTTTGTGCTGAAATGTGATGAAGAAAGATAGGTTTCCCCTATAAAAACACCCAACATACACAATGGAATACTACTCAGCAGAGAAAAACAATGACATCATGAGGTTTGCAGGCAAATGGATGGATCTAGAAAAAAATCATCCTGAGTGAGGTAACTGAGACTCAGAAAGACAACCATGGTATGTACTCACTCATAGGAGGATACTAGATGTGGAACAAGGATGACTGGACTGCTACTCACATCACCAGGGAGGCTACCTGGAAAACAGGACCCAAAGAAAGACACGGGGATCGCCCAATGACGGAGAAATGGAGGAGATCTACGTGAACAGCCTGGACGTGAGTGGGGATAGTGAAGGGCGAGGGTCGAGGGAAAGAGAACTTGGGGGAGTGGGAGAACCCAGCTGGACCAAGAACAGAGAGGGAGAACAAGGAATAGGAGACCATGGTAAATGAAGACCACATGAGAATAGGAAGAAGCAAAGTGCTAGAGAGGCCCACAGAAATCCACAAAGATACCCCCACAATAGACTGCTGGAATGGTCGAGACAGCCCGAACTGACCTACTCTGGTGATGGGATGGCCAAACACCCTAATTGTCGTGCTAGAAACCCCATCCAATGACTGAGGGATCTGGATGCAGAGATCCACGGGCAGGCCTCGGATGGAGCTCCGGGAGTCCAATTGGCGAGAAAGAGGAGGATTTATATGAGCGAGAATTGTTGAGAGCAAGGTTGGATAAAGCACAGGGACAAATAGCCAAACAAACGGAAACACATGAACTATGAACCAATGGCTGAGGGGTCACCAACTGGATCAGGCCTTCTGAATAGGTGAGACAGTTGATTGGCTTGATCTGTTTGGGAGGCATCCAGGCAGTGGGACTGGGTCCTGTGCTCAGTGCATGAGTTGGCTGTTTGAAACCTGGGGCTTATGCAGGGACACATGGCTCAGCCTGGGAGGAGGGGACTGGACCTGCCTGAACTGAGTCCACCAGGTTGATCTCAATCAATCCTGGGGGTGTCTTTGCCCTGGAGGAGATGAGAATGGGGGGCAGGCTGGGGGGAAGGTGAGGGGGACTGGAGCGGGGAGAACAGGGGAATCCGTGGTTGATATGTAGAATTAAATTATATTGTAAAATAAAAAAAAAAAAACACACCCAACAGTAGGTAGATATAGTGCCTATAATTTCTAGCTACTTATAAAGCTGAGACAGGAAAATTGCTTGAGCCCACTGGTTTGAAACTAACATGGGCAATGAAACAAAACCTTGTCTCACAAATAAAATAGAAATAAACAAAAGAAAACCAGGAAACTATGCAAATGTTTAGAGTGCTCATGTCATCCAGGAGGCTGGTGTTCCTTGGTGACCATCAGTTTGTCGGACACCATTACACCCCTTTTCTTGTCTACTCTGTGTGTCTCAGCCTCCTTGACACTGTGAATATTGAGGCTCTGCACTGTGAAACCATCCTGAGCATCGCAGGGCTTTGTGCAGCAGTCCTGACTTCCACACAACAGATCAGGGGCACCTCTTCACCCTTATCCCTTACAGCGACAAGCGAAAGGTCTGTAGACAGTGCCAGATGGCGCTCTAAAGAGAAAACTGACACCAGCTACGAACCACTGTTGCAACACTAAGGCAAAATTACCGGAAGTACGGGTATTTTAATAAACGTGACTGCAGTTACCTGCTTCCCATGGATGTGTGGCTGAGCTTCTCTTTACATACTGAAGCAGCTTTAATGCTGCAACAGAAATCTGAGAGCGATTGTTCTGAACATCCACAGTTTCTCCCTTGTTTGAAATCAGCCTTCAGTCCCTGCCTAGGAGTCACCGTTGGCAGGAAGGTTTAGACGAACAAATTAAATTAAAAAAAAAAGGAATTTAAAAATGGTTCAGCAGTGACAGAAACATAAGATGTTTTATACAGGAATGCAGATTATGCAGGCTCTTAAGGTTGGGAAACCATAGGTACCCCTGTTTTTAAAGAGTCTGGCTGCATACCAATTTAGCTCTTGTTCAGTATTAACACCTCAAGTGCAGAATTTGTCTCATCTTGTTCAAGTCATTATTCATCACTGACAGGATCAGAAATTTACTAAAAAAAAGATTTTTAAAAGTACTGTTTATTATTCTTCATACTTTTGGATTTGAACACATATTTGATTGTTAAAGCACCAAGCTGCACTCCATGGAAACCGTTGGGTTCCTTCTTTTGTGGGACTGGTGGCTAAGTGTAAAGAGGATGCTGACTTCACGTACCTCCTCTTCAAACTCATCTGAAGGAACTTAGGGAGAAAGGAATTATCCCATGGTACTTAGCAGTGTCATCTTTGAGCTCTATCCTCTTGGATCCAGCCTGGGGCCTGCCTAACAGGCTTAACTTCAAAAAGTTCCACCCCTTCAATCCCGTGTTTTCTCTTTCCTGAGCTCTCTCTATTAAGTGCAGCTGACGGAATTAGGGCAGACATGAGGATCAAGGACATCCAGTTACTGACAATGACTGGACATTTCCCCCCTAAAAAGATAACCCTCCTAATAGTGTAACCTAGGAAACCTACTACGGACCTTGCAGTTAATAAACTGTACAAAGAATGGGCTATGTGTGAGTCCAGACCTTAAGACAGACTTAGAACCATAAGACATTAAGTCAAAGTGAAGTTTTGGAAAGCAAAAACCTCTCACATGATGGCTAGAGAGGTGGTTCAGTGGATAGGAGGGCTCAGGATACCAGCATGGGTACTCAGGTTTGATACCCATAATCCACATTTAAAGATCTGTATGTGACTGCATGAGTCTGTAACCCTTGATCTGGGGCACGGGGGGGGGAAGAGGAGCAGGAGGGTTACTAAGGGCTTGCTGGTCGTCAGCCTAGTGGAAAGCAGACAAGCTTAGGTTCATGGGGAACAATGGTTCAAAGGAATAAGACAGGGAAATTTCAGAGGATGACAGCTGTGGTCACAGGTACATGCATCCACACACACCAATGTGTATACACACATACACCAATGTGTATACACACACACACCAATGTGTATACACACACACACCAATGTGTATACACACATACACCAATGTGTATACACACACACACCAATGTGTATACACACACACACCAATGTGTATACACACACACACCAATGTGTATACACACATACACCAATGTGTATACACACACACACCAATGTGTATACACACATACACCAATGTGTATACACACATACACCAATGTGTATACACACACACACCAATGTGTATACACACACACACCAATGTGTATACACACACACACCAATGTGTATACACACATACACCAATGTGTATACACACACACACCAATGTGTATACACACACACACCAATGTGTATACACACATACACGTACAGGAAAAAACATTTCTGAGTTCACAGAAACTAAAGACAGGAGGAAACAGGCTCAGAAAAGAAGAAGACTAAGAGACTTTTTGAACTTTGAGGGAAACCGATTTTCGTTTTCCTATCACTCTATTTAAAATAGGACTGTTACAGACACTCCACCAGAAGATATGAAATGGTTACGTATGTTACCGTGGAATGAGGGGACCTAGGTTTGGGTGGCAGTTTGTCTAATACTCAGCTGTTTGCAGATAAACAAATGATGAAAGGCACTGTGCTGTGGTTTCCTTCTTCAGACGCTGGGGATGAGAGAGCTGAAAGGGGGCTTTCCACCTGCCCTTCTGGGGAGGCTTAAGGACACCTATCTTTCATGGACACGCTCTAGATGCTTCAGTCATGGTTGTCTTTCAACTCTTGAGGGTTTTTTGTTTTTTGTTTTGTAAAACACTTATCAACTATAAGCTGGTCATTAGCTGTAATAATGATTCTTCCTGGGTGGCTGGGAAGCAAAATGAAATTTTAGGATGCTGACTGATCAGATCTTCCCAGGATCTGAAAGAGCATCTTTCCTACCTTTAGATCTTTATAATTTCTCAAGTCCAGACAGCTATATTGGTATCCAGTGTCTCTAAAATACAAATTTCCACGTTCTGCTCATTTCATTTCTTTGGCAGTAAAATACACACACACACACACACACACACACACACACACACACACACACACACACACACCCCTCCTTTCAGTCTCTCCTCAGAGTTTTCCTCCTGAGCCTTTCCCTGACCACTCCACTCCACACCGTCTTGCCTTCTAATCTTCTTGTGTGGTTCCCTCATTGCTCCATTTTATGCGGTCTGGAATGCTGTTTGTGCTATATGCTGCTTAGGATTGAGCCTCAAACACTTTCATTAGTAAAGAAAGAGCTGGCAATTCCCATGGGATGGAATATAACGGTCAAGTCTGCCACAAGACTCAGAAACATAGCAACTGAAACATCTCCAAGAAACCTAGTAGGAATCTTCATCAGTGCTTCATCTGGGTAAGAAAGAACCACCTTGGTGGAAACTGTCTTCTAGAAAGTGGATACTGGGGTGGAGATGGGTGGGCTGGAGACTCGTCGACTGTGCTTTTGGCATCAAGAATTACAGAATGTGAGAGAAGGAAGGAGCATGGGCAGACAGATAAATCAGGCTGCAGAGCAATTGCATGCAGAGGACACTGGAGCCAATAGGGTGGACTAGACCCTTACTAGAACTTAGGGAGAGTCTACAACCCTGCACAGTCTCGAGCTACGGGCTTTTTAAGACGAGGCAAGCAACTCTTCCAAATGAGATCATTCCCAGAGAGGGCTGACACCAGAACTGTGGTGGCATTTGTGACTATATCAGAAACAAGTCATTTAGTCCTTAAGAGATATCTGGGAGGCACAGTACAGGGTGCAGATCATATGTCTGCAAAGACTTCAGGGCCTGGAAGGTGGACAGATCTAGTCTAGATTGAACCTGGCAAGAATTAATCTGTGTCAACAACCTGCTTTAGACTTTTTTTTCTACATTCTTCTCTGCATCCGAGTCCTCCAAGGGACAAATCGCCAAGACTGTCTCTCCTTTGCTTGGACTTGGCCCTCTGACTGAAGCACCCTGAGCAAGCCACACCACAGGAGTTAACTCACGCCTTCCATCTCACCCTTCACTGAGCCCCCATCTCAGGCTTCGCTGCCAGTTCCTTTCGTGACAGTCTCTTCCACCTGATCTGCTCAGGCAGGCATTTGAGTACTCCCCACTTTGTGGGACCCTATATCTGAGAGGTGCACATAACTCTTGTCTGTGAGCCACAAAGTTCCTTGCACTTAGGAATCACATTGACGTCACCCAGCGTAAGGCCTGGCGTGCTGACGTCACCCGCAGCATAGCCACTCCTCAAACCCAAATCTGCCCCAGTCTGCTGTATAGAAAGTGACGTGTTTTAAAGTACAGCTTGTGGACGGGTTTCACTTTGTCCCCACCCTACCTGAATGCTTCTGTCTCACTGAGGTCACAAAGCACACTGCTGCAGACTGCAAGAGGGCAGGAACACTCACAACGGAGGCTTCTGCTCAGCTGTCCCTCCTCAGGCACGCTGCGGGACAGGAAACAGGCACCTCCTGTCAACCCGAATGGCCTTATTTATGAAGCTTATCCACAGGCATAAGAAAGACACGCATATAAAACAAGTTCATCATATACCCTACGACCTGGTTTAAAAACCAAGCTTACATAAATCAGAATTTTTTGAAGAGTCAACATAATTTCAGATTTCACCATCATTTCCTGAAAGTACCATCTGGTAAAATTGGCTTATCACCTCGCTTTAAATGTACATATGAGATTTCCTCCTTACAGCATTTCCCCAAGGGATGAGAGAGGAAAAAAAATTACAACTGGGAAGTTTTATAAGAGGGATTAGCCACAGTTCCTGAATGAGACGCCTTCTCCCTCTGTGAGCACACCTGCAGATGCTAATAACTGATTCTCGCAATTTTCCTCTTGACTTGAATCAAAATTGGCAATAAATGTATACGTCTCAAATAGCGATTAAAAAAAAAATCCTGTGTTTACTGGTTCATAAAACTGGTTCCTTCCAGTTTACCAGTGGGGAGGGGTGGGTACGCAGGGAGCAATTAGGGATAAGATAGCCAAAGAAACAGTTATTTGGAAAAAGAAATCTGCGTGTCTGGCTCTCTCTATGAATTATGACTATTCAAAGGGGGGGGAAAGTCTTGAACATTTGCCAAAAAGACTGGCGTGTAAAGGGACAGCTGGAGTCCTCGGCGAGGGTTACAATGCATTACTTGTTCCGTAAGGGAAGAACGGAATCACTTAGCACAGCGACTCACACACTGGCACATCGTGAACTCATGAAGCATTTTCTTCAAAGGGCAAGAGCTGGGTATTTCAGGAAGGTCATTGACAGCACTTTGGGTACAGACGTGCTGACCTTCCCAGTGAGGATTTGCAGCCTTTGTGGCGGGTGGACCCAGTCTCTGTGGATGCCTTCACTATGCTGTGAGGTTTATACAGGATGCATTGTGTAAATCGCCAGCCCTAGTTCCGAATCCCTTGGGGGTTCAGGAAAATCTAACCAAATAAAATAAAACTCCACTGTATTTTTTTCCTTGGGTTGAGATGCGAATAACATTTTTCAACAAGAATGTGAACAAAATATATAAACAAGGCTCAAAGTTGGAACATTCAACAGGACTCTAAAGTCTGAACGCCTTAAACAGCATGATACAAATGAGTGAAGAAGCGTGGAAGCGAAACCGGAAACCCATTTGAGAATCTATCCCAGAAACCAGCTGAGACTCTGTGACCACTGAGCTGGAGGTAGATCTGCAGGCTCCAGCCTCCAGCATGGTACTCAACAGTGCTGCGAAGATCACCCTTTCTACCAGGGTCAAGTACCAGCTTACCCAGAGAGGCCTATCTTTTCCTGACCCCAAATTTACACAAGGAAACAAAAAGCATTTGAAAGCTTGATTGGACAAATCAGTTTCAATGAACTGGGATTAATCTTGTACAACTGGAGTTTGTTTCAGAGACTTTCCAAGTTGGTGTATATGTTACTCTTTGTTAATTCTTGTTCCTTGGGGATATCAGGGCATATTAATTTATAATTTACTTTATATCTGATTGACTTTAATAAGTCCCATGACTTAGTAGATACTCATGATGCTTATAAATATGAAAATATATCTTGGTGAACAAATAAACCTCAAAGAAAAAGGAGCAAATTTCACAGTGAGAGAACCTCCTAGAAGGATCTCCTTTTAGTACCCTTAAGGTAGTGAGTCTTGGTCAATGCCTGTACTGTGGCCAGTATAACTCCTGGCTGATGGCCCAGGAGTTGTTCAAGTTCAACCCTCAACCAGAAGAACAGAATGAATCACTTACCATTAGACAACTCACCATAAATTTGTTAGATCTTTATTATTTATTTGTGGTGAGCCTTAAGTAGGAAGAAATGATGTTTTGCAAGAAGGTCCCAGCTACCAGAGAAGTTAGTATGCTTTAAAATGCCTGTTGGCAGAATAACCAATTAAGAAGAATCTATTGTCACCAGAGTTTTATAAAAATTCCCGAAACTCATATTAATAATAAAAGATGTGAAAGGAAATAAGAGAAAGCCACACTGTGTAATGCTCTGTTCAGTGGATGACACATTAGTGCTCTGAGGGGTTCATTACCATTTCTATTGAGGGGTCACTTTCTGTTTCACTGTTCAGGTTTGCCTATTTTTTATGCCCCTAGACTAAAACAATCTATTTAGTGGGTTTTTTTTTTCATCAAGTTTTCACATTTTACTCTTTCTCATTTCAGAGAACGTATTTTACAGACGAGGTGGTGTCTATACTTTCTGATCATATTACAAAGAGAAACAAAGGAAGACTTGCACAATCTGGCAAAAAGGCACTTACCATGTATTTAGCATTTTCTTCCTTTCTGTTTTCATCGTATTTTATTTCTCGGACCAGGTCTCACCCCATAGCTCAAGGTGGCTTGGGACTGTGTTACTCCTGAACTTTTGAACCTCCTGAGTCAGACTCCAGAACCCAGGGTTTACAGGCTGCCATATGCCATCACCTGGCCATTTAACATTTTTTCAGTGCGCAGTTCAATAGTGACAGGTAAATTCATAGGGTTGTACAACTTGACTACATTTCAACTTGTAAAACTGAAACATCATGCCCTTTAGACAGCCTCCCACACCCCTCTGCCTCCTGCTCTCAGTAGCTATCACCCCTGTCCTTTTTTTTTTAATATGATTTGAGCAATCTTGATATCATGTAAGTGGATTCATCCAGTATTTTCTTTTTCATGACTGGATTGTTCTACTTAGCATAACGTCTTCAAGTTTCCCTTGTATCGCAACATCTTCTTGTCAGAATGTCTTCCCTTTTAGGACCTAGCAGTGTTCCCCAATGTCTATACACCACACTAGATTTTGTTTTGCATTTATGCATCAGTGAGTACCTCAGTTGCTTTCATCTTTTTGATATTGTGAATATTCTGCTACAAACATAGTTATGAAAATGCCTGTGCCAGGCCCTGATTTTAACCCTTCGGATACATACCGTGCTGCTTAGTTTCTTGTCGGCGTGACACACGTCAGGGTCAGGGTCACTTGAGGAGAGAGAACTTCCATCCTGTTGCTGTAGACCTGTCTGTGGGCCATTTCTTGATTAATGATTGATGTGGGAGGGCCCAGCCCTTTGAGGATGGGGACATCCTTGCGTGGGTGGTCCTGGGTCATATAAAAATGAAGGCTCAGCAAACCATGAGGGCAAATCAGTAAGCAGCATTTCTTCATGGTCTCTGCTTCAGTTCCTGCCACTGGGTTCCTGTCCTGTTTAAGTTCCTGCCTTGTCTTCCCTCATTGATGTATCATGATTAAGACATGTAAACTGAATATCCCTTCCCTCCCCAAGTTGCTGTAAGTCAGTACTTTATCATAGCAACAGAGAGGCAGACTAAGACACATACCTAAATGTGGTATTACTGAATCATATGGTATTTTCATTTTGAGTATTTTTTTTAAACACCACAGCATTTTCTTTGAAGCTACACCATTTTACATTCACACAAAATGGTTCATGACAATTCCAGATTTTCTATCTCCTGATTACTTCTTGTTTCTTGCCTTTATGAGAGTTGAAGTGATATTTTACTATGCTATTTATTTGTATTTCCCTAATGATCAATAATATTCAATATCTTTTCATTTACTTGTCAACAACCTGTATGTATGTATGTATCTCTGAAGAAATGTTTGTTCATGTATATCTTTTGCTCCTACTTTAATCCAACCATTTCTTGTTGAATTATGTGAGTTTTTTTTTAAACATATTCTGCTTGCAATCATTTACCAGATTGTGATTTGTAAACATTTTCTCCTATGTTTTAGGTTATCTTTCACCTAATGGGTATTGTTCTTTGATGCAGAGAAATTTTAATTTGAATGTGGTTCACTTTACCTATTTTTTGCTTTTGTTGCTTACAAATCTGCTAGTTTAGGAAATGTTTAGGCTTGATATACAAGTTAGTGACTCCCCTTATAAAAAGTTGCATTGATGAAACACAGAGATGATAGTATATTTAGAGAGCAGAGTTTTTGTCCAGATTAATTTATTCTACTCAATTTTTCCTAATACAAAACTAAGGGGATTTTTACTGCCACATATTTTAGCTCTTCCAAGCACAATGTAACAAGAAAAATGACATCTTAGTGTGTCAGAAATGTGTACATGCAAAACCAGCAGAGGAAAAAGCAAGAGGTAGTGAACCTCTGGATAACTCATCTGTTTGCCCCAGAAACCAAGTCTTTGATCTGCATTGACACTGAATAGGAGTTTCTTTGTCTCCCCAAAGATGTCAGGAATGCTTAGACCACTCCCAGGGAGCTCACACTGTACTCAGAGAACTGCTCTTCCATGCTTGTCTAAAATGCACCCTAACTTACTTCATGATTGTAGGTTACTCATGGAAAATATTGTTGAGCCCTGAAAACACAAGTAACCCTCCCCACCCCATAGCACGTGTTAAAATAAGGTATCTAGGACACAGAGAATTTCATTGTTCATTTTGATCCAAAGCAATACGTAAGAATTCAGAAGCATCTGATTTTTCTTTTTCTCATGATAATGAAAAAATTACTAAAGCAGATGAAGTTTACGACACATAAAATCGTTGTATTGTTCTCTTTCCTAATGATTTGATTTCTTTTTACTACTCAATTCTGAATTTTTGTGTGTGCAGAACATTCACTATTTCATGATTTCTCCAGGTTCTAATGACATTTATCCTTTTTTAATTTCCAGCTTCTTGGAAAAATGTATTCTGATGATCATGAACAACCCTTTATGCATAAATATTTATAAGGAGATGTCGCAGTGACCATGGATCTCCTAGAGCTGAACATCTGGCCTTGTGATAAATCTGGCTTTTCCTACAACTATTTGGATAGCCAAGGAAAGACAGATTGGGCTTATTAGAGTCAAAGATATATTTTTTGTATTCTTGTTGCTTTGATAGTAATATTGGTTTTATGTTCTTTTATATTGGAAAGAGAATAAACACTATAGTAGTGAAATTTAAAAATAAATTTAAGCAAGAAAAAATATAAGAAAGACATGGAAGGGTTTGAGAAGGGAAAGGGAAAACAATAACACAGTAATAATATTAACAAACCCCAAGACATTTCCACATCCTCCTCCCCTAGTTTCCCACAGCTTTGGGGTGTGTGTTGCATGCACCGTTCAGATGAACTCACAGGAGCAAAGAGGACCTTTAGAAGAATTGCATCTACCTCAGCCCATATGTTTACATTGGGAGAATTATTCCTGCCGGTTTCCCTGGTAGCTAATAGAGCTGGGACCAAAGCTAAGGACCTGCTCACTGTTTAAATTCATGGAGGGAAGCCAGTATTTTGATACTGAACCAACTGAAAACCTGGATACAGGACCCAGTCCAAATCATGTCTCAGCAGTCTGTGTGGACACTTCCTTTGGAGCTATGAAGCATAATCATGTTTCTGAGGCTAAGAAAGAACTTGGGCTGTCCTGCTACACTGAACAAATCTCTACTCTCTGGTCTTTGCTCTCCTCATGGGTAAAATATGAGTTAGGTGACTTCTGACGTCCTTCCCAGCTTTGAACTGAGCTGATGTCTAACGTCCTTCCCGGCTTTGAGCTGAGCTGATGTCCAACATTATTTCTGGGTCTGAACAGAGCTGACGTCTAACGTCATTCCCAGCTCCGAACTGAGCTGATGTCAATGTCATTCCCAGCTTTGAGCTGAGCTGACGTCCAGTGTCATTCCCGGATCTGAACGGAGCTGGTTTCTGCTCACTCACACTCACACATTACTTCCCAAACAGCCCTGGAACACTCTCCCCAGAGCAATGCCTGTCTATAGCCCTCACTAGATGCAACATGCCACATCAGCACAGCCAGACTGGCTGGCCAGCTGAGGTTTGGAAGACCTTTCTACTTTATGCAATCTGGAGCAGGCAGGGCTGTGCTCCTGTTCTTCATCCACATCACACTCTCAAGTTGCCGAATCTGGCCACATATGTTGCTATGGGGATCAAAAGGTTTTATTTTCTAGTAAAATCGTCAGCAGAGAACAAGGCAGAGATTAGAAGAGCATACACCTCAGCTACGGAGAAGCACTCTGGGCAAGGTCCTGGAGAGAAGAAACGGTCATTCTTGCCTCCACAGTGTCTGAAGCAGACCTTTAATTTGTACAGCATGAAGTCAACCCCATCAGACTGTGAAAAGAACCTCAAAAATAGACTCAGTTTATTGAAGGACCAAAGAATGAAAACAGATGCAAGGCTTTGTAAACGGTAGGAAATGATCTGCAGATGGACTGCGAAGTCACTGTGAGAGCTGACGGCTTTGAGCTAAGGAGGTTGGGGGGATACTTCGTCTTCCTGGAGACACCTCTTACTATTCCTGTTATCTTAGGATGATTATCAAGGGCATTGCATTTAACTCTAAAAATTTGCCTCAGCTGGGACACTGAGTCATAGAGCCACCCCTCAAATAAGCCATGCTACAGAGAGGAGACCTTTACTGTAGAGGCAGGGGATATAGCTTCCCTAGTACCCCCTTTTATGGTTCTGAACTTTTTTTCAAAGTTGAAGAACATTGGCCACCTATATACCCCTCCACCCACACTTTATTGTTTCCCATCAGCACGTGATGATGCACTGTGAAGGCATTATCACCCCAGTCGGTATGACAGCCAGTGCCCAGTGGTGACATACTTCTAGTCATAGTTTGTGAACCTTGGAAGAAAAGCTTTCTTTATGGAAATACACTGGCTCTCCGCAACCCAAGAACAACTAGGCTCCTATTCTCCCCTTTGTTAAGAGAAAACCAGGGTCTTCAAAGAGAAGAAATGGGAAGGATCCAGTACAGATACAGTTTTATACTGATATATAGGAGAGTTAAAAGATTGCTAGTGAGAAAGAGATGTGAACTATCAACCCTATGAGTGCATATTCTATAACCAGCCAGAACAGATCTTCATCAACTTCCTATGGCAATTGTGCTTAGGAGACGAGTCGCTGGCGCTGAGCAAGACGTGACTTGTAGCATCATCCCTCACTCTGTGATGTTTGTGTCAGATCATCACAGAGAAGCACATGTGTACAATGGTGCTGTCTGCTGTTCACTGGGAACCCAGACACATCCTGGGGGAACAAAGAAGAAGGGGATGAACTATCTACAGGAGGCATGTTTACTCTACAGCTCTCTCTGCCCACACAGATGACTTACATTTTTAATTTGTTATGGGGAAATGACACAGTAGGCAGATTTATTTTTGAGTTGTAACAAATGGAGTTGCTCTAAGGAGGGGTGTATCGTTGCCTTACACAAAAACCAACCATATCAAGTATCTCTAGGAAGAAACAAGGAGGGTAGAAGAGATATGTCTGTAGCCACATGCAGAAAAGAAATTTAGGGTCATTTCATTTTTATGTTTTTTTGTAGGTGGAAAATATAAAGAAGAAATTGAAAGCCTCTATATCATATTCTAGAAAATATCTTAAAATTCAAAACACTACTAAAAGGCTTGAGATCATTTAAAGTAGAAAAATCTATAGCAAATAAATAATTCCACTTTTTCACAAAAACAAACCAGTGCTATTACTATGGTATTAATATTTAAGGAGAAGAAAGGGGATTATTTGTTTTGGAAATATTTTAGTAACTCAGAACTAGTTTCCTGCAAAGTTTGCCACTCTTGTGTGTGGTCTATTTACATCTAGAATTTGGTGAGGATAAAAAATTGTAAGCAGCTATAATTTCCAATACCATCAACTTCCTTTTGGTCTGTATTGGTTCTTTCTCTTTCTCTTCTTTGAATCCTGTAATAGTTAACAGGATAATGCATCATGTTCAAATGCAGTTTATTTAGGGAACGTAAAACCAAGTTAACATTTAACAATGGTTCCTGGAGGCTGAAAGACGAAGATGAAAAGAGGCTTAACATTATGAGTATGTCAACTTTCTCTAATCTATACTTTTTACAAGATTCCTTTTTCTTTGTATTGCTAGTAGAAAGCTTACTGAGTTTTGGAGATTTGGTTGTAAAGAATGCATGGAAAAATAAAGTGGCAGGAATGGCTAGCAAAAACAAACAAATAAAACTACTGGGAAATATCTGCTTTGTCAAGGATTATGACATAAATTCATCAAAAGATTAAAATAGTGCTCTAGAATACATTTAGTAACTTTAAATATGACACAAAATGATATTTTTCATCATTGAGAAGTAATGGCTTTGTTCATTTGGCTGACAAAAATTAGCAGTTAATATCCAATGGTGAAGAAGATGATGAAAGAATTGTGCAGAGATACACAGTGTCATAAGCCTTTGGACACATTTTAGCACATCTTTGTAAATATGCATATGTCTTAACCATTCTACTCTTTGCTGCTCATCCTAGAGAATTGTTCATCTGCACAAACAATGGGCTGTGTGAGACTTCCCAGAGCAGGGGGAAAGTGGATTACAATCTCAAGATTTTAATAAATAAGTACTCTCTCTCTCTCTCTATATATATCTATATATATCTATATATATCTATATATATCTATATATATATATATATATATATATATATATATAGTGAACAATGTAGAAGCTAAAATAAATGAGGTTAAAATGAAGATGATATTTGATGAGATGTCAAACATATTTTTAAGATGAAAAGATAATTGAGGAATAATACCCCAGCACAGTCTCACCTACAGAAGTATCTCATGTATGTACATGAGTTGGATGGTATTTAACTTGAGTTTATCAGTACACCAATAAGGAAACTGAGGCAAGACTAGGGCAGATGGTTGTCTAGAACCTGGACCTTTGGTTCTTTGTTGATGCTCTTCTTATATTTTTGTATGCTTTTGGATTGAATTATCGTTTGATTCTGTCTTATCTTCTTTACTGCTTTTTAAACTCAGGCCTTGATTCTTCTTTACTGGTGGCTTTGGTACTTACAATATAAAATTTTTACACAGAATAGTCTACTTTTGCCAGGTGTTGTGGCTCATGCCTTTAGTCCCCGCACTCAGGAGGCAGAGGCAGAGGCAGAGGCAGAGGCAGAGGCAGAGGCAGAGGCAGAGGCAGAGGCAGAGGCAGAGGCAGAGGCAGAGGCAGAGGCAGAGGATCTATGTGAGTTCCAGGCCAGCCTGGTCTACAAAGTGAGTTCCAGGGCAGCCAGGGCTACACAAAAAACCCTGTTTTGAAAAACAAAGTAAAAACAAAATAAAACAAAAAAGTCTACTTTCAACTGTTCTATTCTACAACCTATTTGAGTCTATAATAGGATTCATATTCTACTATTTCTTGTCTCCTATTATTCGTGCCATTGAAGTCTTTACTATCTGTGTTACAAACAATGGTATTTCTATTATTTTTGTTTCAATAGGTAACAGTTGTTTCATGTTGTTTCCCTTTTATTTAGAATAATCATTCACAGAGTACCATATGCATAGTATTAAATTTATTTTCCAACATTAAATGAAGGTATTACATGTTTAGAATTCATTCTAATATTTAAAAGACAATTGCATGGGCCGGATGGTGGTGGCGCACGCCTCCCAGCACTCAGGAGGCAGAGCCAGGCAGATCTCTGTGAGTTCGAGGCCAGCCTGGGCTACCAAGTGAGTTCCAGGAAAGGCGCAAAGCTACACAGGGAAGCCCTGTCTCAAAAAACCAAAAAAAAAAAAAAAAAAAGACAATTGCATGACCAAAACTTGAGATGGATTTGTTCTTTATCTTTTCCACGTTGAGAATATAGGTATGCCCTGTGAAAGCTTCAGACTTCATTACAGCCACACAATGCACGGCTTTCTTAGGTCTTCATGTTACACAAATGGTTCTTACCTCAGAAGCAGAAACGACAAAAGAGAGGAGGAGTGAGAGGTCTATAAATTGTTGAGACTCTGTGACAAAAACGAAGTAACGTCCAGGATGACAGCCAGTGATGAATTACTACCTAGCTCTGCCACACAGCCCAAAGCAGGCTCTCAGCCCACCAGTTCTCCTGGACAGGACCGTTTTTCCCCGGGGCTCTAGATATTGGCTGATCCTGAATTGCCTCCAGTGAGACAGACTGAGATTCAAACTCTAAAGATTTTTGTATTTGTTTACACACAGATGTTCAAGCTTAAAAGAATCATCTAGCACTGCACTCCCTACTACTAAACATTAGGCATGGGAGCAATAACTGTGTCCCAAAGAGCAGGCAGCAAACTCGGAAATTTATAGTTCTCCCGGCAGTTTCTTTAAGGCTCTTGACAGCCCAGGAGAGTGAAATTTTCAGTTCGTCAAGTGATACAAGGCTCATTCCTCCTTAAGTGATAGTGGGAAACGCTGGGTCACAGTGTGGTGCTTATACTAGGGGGCAGGTGCACATAAGGGAAAGATGTGAATTGAGTGCCCAGTGAAGAGGGATTTGGAAACAAGCGATGTCAGCACTATAGACAGGGCTAGCCCAGCCGAGTTCTAACACTAGCGCTCTCAAATCAGTGATTGTTCTCAAGGCCTTGAAGTGTCATGAAAAGCTGTCTTCACATATACCCACGCAGCTGACGCTTGTCACTTTCTTTACTTTGTAAAGACCCACGTTTCTGTTTGCTGCCACCTTTCCTTGCTGCGTAGATTTTTTTTTTTTAACCTCTCCACCCAGGTGTGATGAAATATTCCATAAGAATTTTCAGAGCTGTTTGTGAAACCAAAATATCATTGTGATAGTTCCTTACTCTGAACCCTACAGTCTTTTCTATTTCAAGATTCTGTCTGGTCTCCATGGCTCCACTTACCTTTCAGAACTCAGGCACTACGCACACCCACTTCATTCAAACATGGTGCTGCTTTTCCTCCTGTGTACTAAGCTTCTTCTTGCCACAGGCCCTCAGCTGCAGAAGACTTTGAGCCCTGAGACATCCTTCTTCTAGATTTCTCAATCACGTTCTCATCTTGACTCAGGATTTTATCCACATACCCACTCCTTGGCATGACCATTCACTATAAATATCTGGGTGTTTCTCCCATGTTACATTTGTCAGCAGGCAATCATTCCAATAAAGGGGAGATATTACATTACAGAAACAATCAAGTTGCTATGGAACTTCATAGTAAATGCATGTATGCTGTTAAGATAGTGAACTATTGAAAATGGATTTAGCAAGAATATCTCATCAATTCAAGACAATGTCAATTATAATATAATCATGGCTTTCCTTACATGAACTGGACAAGGACAACAATAATATACATGCTAACACTGATGCGGGGGGAAGCCCAGGAGGCCTACACAAAGATCCACAGGCAGCTAAGGAATGCAAAGTGAGAGAAATGGTCTTCTTCAGGGAAGGGCATACCAACTGGTTATCCAATGCCAATTAGTCAGCCCTGAAAACATAGATACAATAACATACCTTTAATATTTTATATTTATACTATCATCTATGATCTATTACATAATGATTTATATGCTTATTGTCTGATTTCCCATTGAAAAACAGTGGCATCACTTACTCTTACTGCTGTATCTACTAGATTATTACATTTCTCATACCTTGGTAGATGTTCATTGCAAAAATGTGTGGATGGACGGGTGTAAAGGATAGAGGGGTGGGTGAAAATTGAGCATAACATCAGAGTTAAAATGCAGCAGAGAATCTTAAATAGAAAATTAGGGACCAGCTCCCTTCAGCCAGCTCTTGTGTCGTCAGCTGGTAGCAGCTGGCGAAAGAAAAGAAACATATTTGTGTAGGAAATTGAACTTACGTTTTTTTCTGCCCTCGTCTTGACCTCATGAGTTATAAGGAAATCCACAGTGCAGCAGAGGGAGGCTGGGAGTGTGGAAGCTGCGCTCTAGTGACCTCCACCTCTGGTTTGTTTCTTTTCGTGTTGCCTCAGCTGTTGTCTCTCTCTCTTTCATCTGACAGCATCCTCCATGTGGCTTGAAAGGTACGTTCTCCACTCCACAGATGGCGGTACCCATAATTCTTCAGTCTTAACATGTTGATTACCTTTGCTCTCTGTGGCTTAGCCTTCCATTATTTTGTGGAGTCTGGTACAACTTGGTCACTTTAAAAAGCATGAAGACATATCTTCTCAAACTCTGTGTCATCTGTAAACCTGGGCAACACATTCCCCTAATATGCCTATCATCTAGCCCCACAGTTCGGCTGAAGTCACTCTGCCGTTATGCTTCTTACTAAAATGTTGGACATCCTCAAAAATGGCATTCGGTCACTGGTTTTTTTTTTTTTTTTTTGTTTTTGTTTTTGTTTTTTTCGAGACAGGGTTTCTCTGTGTAGCTTTGCGCCTTCCCTGGAACTCACTTGGTAGCCCAGGCTGGCCTCGAACTCACAGCGATCCACCTGGCTCTGCCTCCCAAGTGCTGGGATTAAAGGCGTGCGCCACCACCGCCCGGCTCGGTCACTGGTTTGAAGATAATAAATTGCCTAGTTTCTATTTGATATGATTATGTCTCATGCATTGGTTGTATTCAAATGAATTTTAAGTGAAGAAATCCATTTCTTTTTCAGGGTAGAAATAATTCTTCTAAAAAGTTAATATGTGTATTTCAGCCATGTCCCTCCTTCATGAATATGTACTTCTGTAGTATATGTCTGAAAAACAGTGTCTCTATCTCAAGCTTTGTGAAATGAATTTAAATTGAGTCACTTATCAAGTTATGCACTGGTGATGGGATGCTTGCCTGATGCCATTGCTCTGAGATGTTGCTGTGATGGAAAATAAAACAGCATTTTTGGAGAAAAGAAAAGAGCACAGGGTTAATTATTTGGAGACACATACAGAGAGAGAGACAGAGAGAGAGAGAGAGAGACAGAGAGAGAGAGAGAGACAGAGAGAGAGAGAGAGACAGAGAGAGACAGAGAGACAGAGAGACAGAGAGACAGAGAGAACCAGTCAAATTTTCCTGACTTTAGAACTCTACTTTCTATGATTCTTATGTATGATTGTGCCCCTTAGGAACAGTTATGACTAAGGTTTTCATGAATTGATCTGGGAAGCTAACCTAACATATTATATAGTTTCTGCAGGAGAATTTTCTGAGTAGCAAGTAATTACTGTGTTTCTGAGCTTTTGGAATACAATTTCTTTATGAGCTAAAAAATCTCTCTATATTCAGGCAATAAAAAGAAAAAAAATTACTCATTAGTGTCCCTGGGAGAAGAAAAAACACCCATTCCCATATAACAGGGAATATTAAAAAGAGAAAAAAGATTTACCTCATTTGACGAAGACCCTGAGGTAGAGCGCACCACAGTGGGTTACGTCAGGAAACCTGACTAAACGTCCTGCCCATGTCGTGCCTGGCCTGTTTTGTCCTCCATCTGTTTATGATTGTGAATTTGATTGGCTCCCTGATCCTCAAAGATTGAGGGCAAGGAATGACCTCAGGGAAAGGGAGTTTTCTAGCACTCAAAAAAAAAAAAACTATACTAATAAATAGCTAATATTTTTTCACCTACTCTTCACAAAGCTGGTATCATAGTAGTGGTTTCTCAACCATGGCAGCCTCTTAGACACTGAAAGTTTTAAGGACACATTTGGTGCCACAGAAGATACTGACTTAATTGGTCAGGTGGAGTATGAGCACTGGGATAGTTTGAAAGCTCTTCAGGTAACTGTAGCAGAAAGGAAAAGAATTAAAATCCTACTTATATAACTTTAAAAGCACTTTTCCCTGAAAAGGCCCTTTTCTTCTGACTGCACTTCCATCTCTAGGCTTCTAGCAGGTATGACAAGCCCCCACCTTTTCCTCTGGCCCTCCTAATACCCCACCTCATAGGAGTGTGCAAGTCATTGATCTATACCATTGTCCGGTGGAACCAGGCGGCCTTCCCGCCTAGACAGAGCAGTTCTCTTGGAAAGAGAACTATTACCTCCTCAGTAGACTTAGGAAGGCAGAGTCGGGCCTGCAGGGTGGAATGGCATGTTCCTTATTCTCAAAGGATACTCTTTTAGTAGATGAACTCAGCAGGGGGATTTTCTGAGCAATTTAATTCAAATTAGAATCTACTTCTCGCCGGTAAGAACCACAAATCAATACCATAGTTTCTACAGTAAGTCCGTGAAAGTGAGTACGGAGATGAATGTTTTATGTGCTAAGAAATCTACGCACTTACTAAAAGATGGCTTGAGAAAGCCTTGAACACATACACACCCTTTCGTCAGTTTCTGAGAAAGCCACACACAGATGGGTATTTGAATGGGTCAGATAGATGCTCACTTTTGTGGTTCATTAGCACTCGCTTGATTCATGGTCCCTGCAGAGAATGAGACTCGCTTCAGCCAGTCTTTTAATGATTCTCAACGTTGACTGCATGAAAGATTGCCTGGAGAGCTTTTAAAAATGTATTAAAAGCTGAGTTCTCCTAAGGGAAAAACATCCCTGGCCCTGGGGCATGATTCAGAAGTCCCATTGCAATACTTTTGATACCTGAATATTAAATATTAGTTTAATATTTAATGTTTTTGTTTTCTATGGAGATCTATTTGGAAATGCCACTCCCTAGGAATACTTAGCAGTGGAAGGACACTGTGTCAGCCAGTTCATTGAATTTTTTAGAGGTGATACATTTGGTTTGGTTTGGTTTGGTAAATCTCTGAATGCCGAATTTTGAGGATCTCTGTTATCTAGAAGCAAATGTAAGTACGCCTTTGGTAATTGTTTTTAATATTTCAGAAGCTGTTTATATTTAAATTCACATATACTACCAGCATCTTGTGTTGTCGTTATGAAACTTAGCAGGAAAGAAGCAGGTCACTATGAGCATGATAACTTTCTTTAGCAGTTCTAAGAGCAGTCATGAAGGGACAAAATAATCTACTCCCTGCCTGTGTCTTGACATGAGACCTTCAAAGAAAACTTTGGATA
Source organism: Peromyscus eremicus (assembly GCF_949786415.1). Taxonomy (NCBI): domain Eukaryota; kingdom Metazoa; phylum Chordata; class Mammalia; order Rodentia; family Cricetidae; genus Peromyscus; species Peromyscus eremicus. The sequence continues at coordinate 61,854,802 of NC_081427.1, forward strand.
CCATTAGTTATTTCCTGGAGGAAGATATTTTTCCTCATAGGCACAACACACAGAGTTTTCTTTGTTACTGACATTTAGGAGTATAGTATAGGTTTCTATACTAAAACTCTGGGTAATAGAATCATGGGGCCCTTTTAGCAGCCTTGTGGTAAATGTCCGGTATCGCCACATGCTACAGTGGAGATTCTCTTGGGGTGAAGAGTAATGTAATGTAGTCACAGCTGACCCACCCTGGAAATGTATCTATCAGGACTCTTACCAAATATGCTTGGCAGAGGCAAAAATGAATGTAATTTTTTGACCATGTGGATATTAAAAGATAATATTTATCAACCATTCCTGGTAGGAATCTCTTTCTGGCTCCCAAGTATTTGAAAAAGTATTATGCGTATATATATATACACCACTTTTTATTAAAGACTAAGGAAAATATTATTAGTAAGAATTATTTTTAAAATATCATGCAAATTTTATTGTAAAACAAATGAAGGAAGGAAGGGAAGAAGGAAGGCTGAGCTTTGAGAAATTCTGTCTGGACTGTGGAATCCATTCGTGACCCACACCAATGGCTAGGAGCATGTGGTGCCCTCTGCAAGGCTACCTCCTGGTTCTACCCAAGGTCACTAATATGACTCAGTGCCTGGATTTCAGCCCTTGTTGGGGCCTCAGCTTCTGAAAGGAAAATGTTTCCTAAGAGTTCTGAGAATTCCTGGCAAGAGGTTTAAACATAGGGGCCTGATTTGGAATGTAAATGAAGAAATGTACTGGTAAGAAGCAGGAAAGATGTCAGTTAAATTTAAAACAAGTGCAGCCAAGCTCTATATTCTGGAAAAGGGTATGTGTGATTTGCAGACGGCAGCAGCATGTAGGTACTGCTCACTGAGTTGTGCTGTATACAGCCGCGCTGCTAATGGACAGCGTGGAGAGCCTCAAGAGTTCATTGTAGGTGTTGTACATGGAAAAGGGTTCATAGAGGCAGAATCTAACTCTTTAGTCTTAAACTAGAGACTCCTGAGTCTACTGGTAATTTCTAGGAATGTGACTAGGCTAGTAAGGAAAAAACAAGAGCATTTGCTTTGAGGAAGATAGGGAAATTGGTCTTTTCCTTTCTCCTCTTGTGTCAGATTTTCTTGGTTCCCTTCTGGGATGCTTAGGGTTTTCATCAGAACTGGTAGATTGGCTATAAAATCGACTCAATATTTAACACCTCCATGCTCAGGGAAAACGCACAAGGACGCATCCTGTCCCTCCAGTAAGTAGCGGCTACTAGCCATGGAGTGTTAAACATTCCGTCTTTAACAAGGACGACAAAAAACTGCATGCAGCCCAATCTTTTCATTTGGGATTAGGAAGGCTTTTACTGTAATTAATAGTAGAGTCATGTGACTTAGCAAGCTCCATCCTCTTGGGAATTAGGGAAACTGCCCACAAGAGTTGCGGTTTTCTGCTCAAGGACAGAATTGTGTCCTGATCCTTTGAGGGAGACCCGCTCATTTGTCCTTTAAGTGACTGTTTCTCTGGAGGTGTCAAAGTGGCTCCACTTGGGGCAGGCTTTCGGATTGGAGCTCCCCACTGAGCACTATAGTGAACTTTCCCCCAGCTCTTTGGAAAGCCATGAAATAATCCTTTCAAAGCATTATAGCGATCAGAACCAGTTCTCAAAGTGAGATGAGGAAAGCCGCCCACAGCTCCTATTCTTGACTTGGGATGCTCTTACGATAGAAGTAGTCAGGACACTGTCTGTTAGTATCCTTCTCCCGCAGCAGACAGACACTCAAGTCCCAGCCCTCACAGGGTTCAAGACTCCGTGTTCCCCAGACTTGGTGCTTCTTTGTTGACTGTCCTGTGTCAGAATTTATCTCACCAAGGAGGAAGTAGGAGATGAATCCTACCCCTGTGTCTGCCTTCAGTGACTTTCTTGGCTCAGCCTGAAGCCAACGCTGTCTTCAGGGAAGCAGCCCAGCTCTTCAGCTTTTCCCTCCCCTCTGTTCACAGCCGCTTTCCCTGTCCCTCCTTAGTTAAGAAGGTAATAGACCTCCTTGCTTCTCTTCGAGCTTGGGAGGCTAGTGAGTATTTGCTGTCCTTTACGGCCTGGGCACTAATTGCTGTACTTCCTTCCTCCTACCTGTTGCCGTTTGAAGTTGTGTCTATCCATTACGCGCTTTGTATACTGGTTTGGGCCTCTTTTTGTTGTTGTTATTTTTTATATAGCCAAGTTGACCTTGAACTCACTCTTTGTGCCTCTGCCTCTGCTTCCCAGTGCTGTAATCACAGGCATACACAGCCACACCCCAGAAAATAGCAACTTATTATTAAGCATGGCCTCATAACTTTCGTAAACTTTACTTAAAATTAATGACATAGTTAATTAATTTTATTAACTTTATTTCATAGGAAAGAAGGTATATGGTTTTTTGTTTTCTGTTTTTTTTTTTTTTTTTGATGGCTTATTGTTTTACCATCTTTAAAAAAATTTTTTTTTTGAGACAGGCTTTCTCTGTGTAGCCCTGGCTGTCCTGGAACTCACTCGATAGACCAGGTTGGCCTCGAACTCAGAGATCGGCCTGCCTCTGCCTCCTGAGTGCTGGGATTAAAGGCGTGCGCCACCGCTGCCCTTCATTTCATCGTCGTTAGTCAGAACAATTGTTAAGCATTCTGAGTTCTTTTAGGGGCAATATTTTTTTTTTTTTTTGAGACCAGGTCTCATGCAGCTCCAGCTGGCCTGGAACTCACTCTGTAGACTAGGCTGACCCCATAGAGACACTCCTGCCTCTGCCTCCTGAGTGCTGGGATTAAAGGCGTGAGGCTCCATGCCTGGAAAGACAACACTATTTAAAACTAAAATGTTTTCAGCCTCATATCCTTGCTGTGTACTTATGATCAAGTTACTTTACACTCTAATATATTTTCTCATCCTCAGGAATTCCAATCGATCATGTCACAATGCTGCATTTACTATCTAAAGGGGTGGTGTGCTGTGGGATGTATGGCAAATGTGTTGCTTATTAATCAATAAAACACTGATTGGCCGTTGGCTAGGCAGGAAGTATAGGCGGGGCAAGGAGGAGAATAAAGCTGGGAAGTAGAAGGCTGAGTGAGAGAGACACTGCCAGCCGCCATGATGAGAAACAGCTTGTGAAGATGCCGGTAAGCCACGAGCCATGTGGCAAGGTATAGATTAAAGGAAATGGATTAATTTAAGCTATAAGAACAGTTAGCAAGAAGCCTGCCACGGCCATACAGTTTGAAAGCAACATAAGTCTCTGTGTTTACTTGGTCGGGTCTGAGAGGTTGTGGGACTGGCAGGTGAAAGAGATTTGCCCTGACTGTGGGCCAGGCAGGAAAACTTAAGCTACAAATGGCGTCCAATGTGGTCGCAAGAGTTTCCACCTAAAAACTGAGAAAAAAGATTCTAAAACAGAGCTAAAAACAGTTCCTAATTGTCTCTCTCAAATGAGTGGCAGCTGCTGGTTTCAGCTACTGGTGGGTTCCTGGCGTGCGTGCTCAACCTGCAGTATGGCGGGAATCAGGCCTCTGCAAGTGGCACATTAAGCTGCGTGGTGGATTTAGCCTTTGATGGTACAAAACAAAAAAAAGAGGTTTCTGGACTACACACTGCTTGGATAAAAGCATAGACCCACGATAGCTCCCAGAGCTCGTGGTAAACCACCACCATGCTGGGAAGCTGAGGTGGGCGGAGCCAGCAGCCACAGCTGCTGCAGTTTAAAGCAATAGATTCACAATAAGACAGATTCAGGTGTAATAGTTTACAATGTGTGTAAAAGATACGTAGGCTTGAAAGAGACAAAAAAGGTGATATATAGAGTTATAGAAACAAATACATAGTTTTTAAAAATAAAGTCTTTAAAGAGACAGTAAAGGTAGTATAAAATAAGCCACATAAAAATGGATATTACACAGAGAATCTGGATTGTGTTGTCTTTGGGATTTTTAACTGCAGAAAAACATTTGATTGTAAAAGCTGTTGAGTTATGCCAAAATGCATATTTTAAAGGTACCTTGACTTCAAAATTTGGATATAAGGATATGTTGCTTTGGAAAGGAGTCTCTGCTTTTGTTTCCACAGAAAGCCAAAGGCTATGGAATTGTTTCAGATTAAGATACATCAGGTTTGACCAGCCAAGACCCCCTGAAAGATCTCCGATGACACCATGGCCCAGATGATCCAACATCCAGAATGGTTTGAAGGCATCTGGCTCAGACAATACAGCCTCATGGACTATTCCATAATTCTAAAATTTTCTTTGTTTCCCCATAAGATACAGCGCCCCCTTCCAGCAGGAAGTAGTAAGAGAAGCTACGCCCAAATTCCCAAATTATATGTAATTTTACTTTGTTAAGTTTAAATCCTTCCTTTTTGAAAAAAAAAAGGGGGGGGGAAGTGCTGTGGGATGTATGGCAAATGTGTTGCTTATTAATCAATAAAACACTGATTGGCCGTTGGCTAGGCAGGAAGTATAGGCGGGGCAAGGAGGAGAATAAAGCTGGGAAGTGGAAGGCTGAGTGAGAGAGACACTGCCAGCCGCCATGATGAGAAACAGCTTGTGAAGATGCCGGTAAGCCACGAGCTATGTGGCAAGGTATAGATTAAAGGAAATGGATTAATTTAAGCTATAAGAACAGTTAGCAAGAAGCCTGCCATGGCCATACAGTTTGAAAGCAACATAAGTCTCTGTGTTTACTTGGTCGGGTCTGAGAGGCTGTGGGACTGGCAGGTGAAAGAGATATATCCTGACTGTGGGCCAGGCAGGAAAACTTAAGCTACAGTGGTGTCTAGGTTCCAGCACATTATCTAATATATTAAGCCATCTGTAAGTGATTGTGGCAAGGATGATAAGTGAATGTATTTTGTGGACAGAGAAAAACAGAGTTGATGATGGAAGAAGAATTGAGTTTGTTAGAAATCAAGTTTGAAGCCAACAAGAAAAAAAACTAAACATAGTATTGAAAAAGATTATAGGGATAAACAGCAGAGAAAGGATCACATAGTACTGCATGGCCAGTAGTGGAGTAGACCCCACTCATGCATACACATCTGCACACATGTATACATGTAGCCACACACATGTCACACCATGTACATACTCTTCCACATATACTCACTCACTTATGTATGTATTTATGTGTCTGCAGGATGCACAGTTTTTTATGAGACCTTTTAAATCATGTGGTTAGCTTTTAAGTTTATAGTTAGCCTGCCCTGATTTTACCATGAATGATGCTGTTGGCTGCTTCTGGTAAAATTCTACCCCGATACAGGTCATTCACTTGACTATGCTTTTAATTGACCTTGTAAACATGCTTCCTTCCTTTCTGTGGTCCATGTGGCTTCTGTGATCTTCCATTGTTTAACCTGTTAAAACACTTTTAAGTTCAGCTTGGTGGATTTGACGTCCAGTTCCCACTGGAAGCTGGTATTAGTTTCCTATTTCCGGTTTATGGCTAAGGAATGATCAGAAACAGAAAACATTAGAGAGAGGTCACCACAATGCACCAAGAAAGAAATATATTCATAGTGAACATCTCCACAGCAGACTTTCTCCAAGGATGAATTTTCTCTAAGGTTGTCCTATAATTCCCTCAATTATTCGCCACATTACCTACTTTATCAGCTGTGGCATTAAGTCTTCACATCTGTTGTAATTAAGGAGGAGATTGAATGTCCCATGGACACTGGAATATTTATATATATATATATATATATATATATATATATATATATATATATATATATATGTTCTCAGAAGATCTTTCTTCAATTCAGCTGATACCAGAAACACTGATACTCAAACGTATAAACAATCTATTAACACCTTTTTCTGAACACTACTAAGACCTACAGACCTGCACCAACATATTAACCCAAGTATCTTTTTTTTCTTTGGCTAGATGGTATTAGCTCAATTTCAGAATAACGCCTAACTCCAGAGACTCCAGTGTAATATAGGAGAAAATAAAGGATGGAATTATTATTGTAATGTCTGGTGTCCCAGGATTGGGATGCATTAACAATATGATAGAGTTACCAGTAGAGGAATCCTTTGTAAAGTGCTTATTGTCATGAATTCCCCTTGTAAACTGTGTGACTTACCTGACAATATTGCTGAGATAAATGGTTGTGGGACCTGTGTTCCTGATATACTCACAGCATACAGTAGAGTTAGTGTGGATGTCCGAAGGTCAGATGTGGAAAAGCAGAGGTTCATGCAAAGAATAGCCTTGTACCTGTTTGGATACAGACCTCCAAAGAACTGTCTCAGAAACAGCTTTGTTGGAGCTCCAAGGATACACATTGGGGCCCCAGAGCAAAAAAGCCATTTTCAGTCATGGTTCAGAACAGAAAGGAGGAGCCATTTTCTCTATGTATCTAGAACAAACTAATCCTAGACTTTATAAAGCAGATAGATACATAGGAAAGTTCATAAAACTACGCAAGACCCAAGATAAGAAGGAAAAAAATAAAAACAGAGCATTTTTAAGATATAACTGTTTAAGGGCAACAAAACCACAGAAGGCATTGCACAGATGTAAATGTGTTTATGCTGCAGAAGACAGGGAGGGACGGAAGAAGCTGTGCTCCTTGTCCAACACACAACTCCATGGTCTACAAGCCCTGTTGGTGGAGGGCAGTCTGGTCAGCAGAGCAGCAGTGTGAAGCTACAGATTCTTAGTTGTTATTTTCTTTTGTTTCAGCTTTTTTCTTGATATCTCACTAGTTTGAAAATACCTTCTACCGTACCGTAGTTTATGAACAAATTAAATTGTGTTCCACGGCTGGGAACTGTGGGAGAATCTAGCCTGCACGTTACCAGACTGCATCAGCTTTATCTGTCTCAGGTCTATGCTTCAGATTCCATCCTGATTCATTGCCCATTTATTTCTTTCACAACTTTTCAGCGTATGGTATACTATGTGGCAGATCTCAGGCACTGAATAAGCCTGACCCTCATGAGTAATTCCACACCCCTTTTCTGATCATAGCTCATTGGGTCTGATGAGACAACTTACCTAAAGACATGCCTCCTCATATTTCTAGAATTTACTCAATGGGATCTGGCTAAACATCTGAAGCAGAACCAATCTTCTCTGTAAATTTAGAGAGCAAGGAACTTGGCTAGTTAGCAGACAGGAAATTGAAACATAATTCCCAAGAGCTGTATGATGGAACAGGGGGTGGAACAATCCCTCTGAGCTGTGTATAAGCCGAGGAAAAGGTAGTCAGAGAAGAAGCTGGACCCCACACACAGCAAATAGCTGCACCCCATAACCCTTATAGCCCTATTGCTGACAGATGTGTAACTTCAGGTTCTGTGATCTGTTTACAACATAGACTCAGTTCTTGAATTCCCCCGAACCTTGCTGTAATTTTGTACTCAAGTACTTGAGTTGGGTTAGGTATGTTTCTGCCTTTTGCCCCAAAAGGCATTTGACTGCAACATTGCCTGGTCATATGGTGTCCTGAAAAATATGGCTGGACCCACCCATCAGCTCTGGAAGCAGCGTTTTGATACAGGTCACTTAGATGATGTGAGTCCTACACGTAGCACAGCCATTGGTTTCTTTGAAATTCAAATATAATTTTTCCAACTCCCTTTCCTCCTCATGTAGAGCCCTCTTTGCTCTCTCTCAAATTCATGGCCTCTATTTCCTTAATATTTTTAATCTTGGAGGCAATATTTCAGTATAGAAGAAAAACCCCAGGACAGAGAAGGTGTAAACCTCAACAACAGCCCAGAGAGAGAAGATGAAGAGAAAATGCAATACCTCTTCGAGTTAGATGTGGAAGGTTTGCAGATGGCAGATCCAGTGGCAAATAAGCAACCCTATGACAAAAACAAGAATAGAGAGAGCTTCAGAGAGAGTGAGGAAGCCCCATGTGTTAGGCGAAGCGTGCTTAGACAAGAGCTATAAAGAGGAAGGGGAAGTAATGCTTTTCTGAGTACAGAAAGGCAGGCAGATTTAACATGACGTGCTTGCGGCTCTGTAAGTGACTACCACGGACATTGTTGTGTTTATAATGATCACCATGCTGATCTTGATGGACGCAAATATAGCTATCAATTTAGAAGAAAAATTTGAATTTGTTAGTCCACCATGCTGGGAAGTGCTTTGAACTTATTGGATATACAATATACAGCCATATGTCATTGAAACCTTACTGCTGTGGGATGGTCTGTATGTCAAGTGTGTTGCTGATTGGTCAATAAATAAATCACTGATTGGCCAGTGGCCAGGCAGGAAGTATAGGCGGGACAAGGAGTAGAATAAAGCTGGGAAGTGGAAGGCTGAGTCAGAGACACTGCCAGCCGCCACGATGACAAACAGCATGTGAAGATGCCGGTAAGCCACGAGCCACGTGGCAAGGTATAGATTTATAGAAATGGATTAATTTAAGCTGTAAGAACAGTTAGCAAGAAGCCTGCCACGGCCATACAGTTTGTAACCAATATAAGTCTCTGTGTTTACTTGGTTGGGTCTGAGCGGCTGTGGGACTGGCAGGTGAGAGAGATTTGTCCTGACTGTGGGCCAGGCAGGGAAACTCTAGCTACACCTTACCTCACTGGTAACTAGGAAAATGAGATAAGGAACCAGAGTCCTTAATTTATTATGAATATAGCAAGTCATAGATACATGTTTAATATATTGTCTGCACTGTTTCGTTTCCAAAACGTAAGACCGGAATTCCTGCCATCCATCTGTGAAGCTACTTCGCTAAGCTCTGTTTTATCCCTGTGTGGTGTACTTTGTCTTCAGGCATGTTCTGCTGTGGATGATTTATTGATAAACAAAGTGTTGATTGGCCAGTAGCCAGGCAGGAAGTATAGGCAGGACAAGGAGAGAGGAGAATTCTGGGAAGTGGAAGACTGAGACAGAGAGATGCTGCCAGCCGCCGCCATGAGAAACAACATGTAAAGATACCGGTAAGCCATGAGCCATGTGGCAAGGTATAGATGAATAGAAATGGGTTAATTTAAGATATAAGAACTAGATAGCAAGAAGCCTGAGCCTTTAGGCCATACAGTTTGTAAATAATATAAGTCTTTGTGTGTTTACTTGGGTGTGAGGACCACGGGAGCTGGGCAGGAACAGGATAACAACAGCTACAATGTTCCTTCCTCTTTTTAATCTTGTCATTAAGATGCCCACTGTGTGCTAAATCTTGGCCAATAAGTGAGTCTCCAGATGGATATGACTTCCAGTGATTCTAATAACAATTTTTGACTCAAAAATGATTATTCTAGTGTCTAGAAATGTCTGGATAATTCTATCATTTAGAAACTTAAATTGTGTTCTTATCCCTTATGAAAAATAAGCAATGGTCTTTTAGTTGTGTGGATATACCAGTGAAGTTGATATTTCCTGCAATCAAAAAAAAATCATCATTACACTAATGTTTACCTATTGTATGCATGGTAAAATGTGACATGTGTAAAGATTTTAATAGTCATCAGTTAATTGCAGCTTATGAAATATTTTAGTACATATTTATAAAAGAAGGAATCTTCTATAATATAAAACAAAGCAGTTAAAAGAATTAAGTAGAAAATGCAACCAATCAAATATTTGCAAACTAGAAAAATCTCTCTGTGGTCATGAAAACCACATACTTAAGAAAAGTATTAGTAAAATGTTGAGTCAATGAAAGCCAGATGGGTTTATAGTTGTACTGACCACTGTTGTATAACATAGAAACAGGAATGTAAGGGACATAGAAATAGTCAAAGCTGTCTTGAAAAGTGCAAGGAACACAGAGAATAGAGTGGTATCTATTTCAAGAATGACTATTGCAATCAAAGCAGCATGGTGTTGGCATATGGCTGCTACTATGCTTTCTATTGCTGTAGCAACATAACTGAGAAAAATGCCCGAACGTAGGAAGTGTTGGTTTCAGGAACCAAATGTTCATTCGTCTCCATTGTTTCCAGGGCTAGAGTGAGCCAGAGGCACATGCCCAAAAGGAGCTCCTCACTGTTGCAGCCAGAAAGCAGAGAGAAAGAGGAATAGACTACTTTCTCCAACTGGACCCCACCTCCTAAGGTCTCCACCACCTACTAAAGTCGCCTGGGCACAAAGCCTTAAACTCATGAGTCTTTGAGGTGGGGCATATCTCAAATCCAAGTTGTAACAGTGAGTAGTTAGAATAATGTGTAGAAGTTTTATAAAGCCTCACATATCTTAATTATTTTTGATGAAGAAACTAAATTAATTAAATAGAACAAGACACTGTTCCCTGAAGGTGTGGTACCGCAGGCCTGTAACACCAGCAGCCTGGGAGGCTGAAGTCCAAGAATTGCAAGATAAAGGACTGTCAGGGATAAAGAAGTAAGGCAAGTTCAGTCTGGTCAACTTAAGGAGACCCAATCTAAAGCTAAGAAGTCAAAGAGGGTTAAGATACGGCATTTTCCTAGCATGAACAAGGCCTCTAGGTCAATCTCTATCACCTTCTCACCACAAAAAAGAAAGATGAAAAGAGAGAAAGAAAGAAAGAAAGAAAGAAAGAAAGAAAGAAAGAAAGAAAGAAAGAAGGAAAGAAGGAAGAAAAAGAAGGAAAGAAGAAAAGAGGCTATAAAGATGGTTCAGGGCTTAAGAGTGCTTGCTGCTCTTCCAAATGACTCGGTTTAGCCCCCAGGACCCAGCTAGGTCAAAGGCTAACCTTCAACTCCAGCTCAGGTGATCTGATGTCCTCTTGGGACCTCTGCAGGTATGTGCACTGAGCACACACACACAGAGACACACATACATGTACATGCACACACACATTGCACGTTAATGAAATAGTTTAAAGGAAAATAAATTCTTCAGCGGATGCTATGGGAACAATCAGCAATTAAATATAGAGAAAATGAAATTTGAATTTTACCTCTTACCACACATAAAAAATAGCTTGAAATGGATTATAACCCTAAATGTAAATTTGTAAATAATTATCTGTTTGTTATGGTTTGAGACAAAGTCTCATCATGTATCCCAGGCTGGTCTTGAACTTACTTCATACCCCGTGCTCCTTCTAATTCATGGTAATCCTCATGCCTTAGTCTCCCATGAAGCAGAATTATAGGCATGTACCACCACACCCAGCTTTAAGAGAATTTCTTAAAAAACAAATACATAAACCATAAGAGGAAAAATTGATAAACATTATTTCATGTCAAGAAACACTTCAACACTTTGATAGACACTACTAAAAATGAAGTGGTCTGAGCATAACTGAGGAAATACATACATTATCTGACAAAATATTGTACCCAGAATACATGAAGAAAAAAAGTGAAATTAGAAAGTCCAATTATTGTAGAATGTTATTTTAAGATGGATGTGTCACATCTGTGGAACATTTGTTTAATGATGCAAAGATGTGCTGCATTCTTCTATGTTGCATTTGTTTAACTCTGTGAAGCTGTGTTACTGTGCCTGTCTAAAACACCTGATGGTCTAATAAAGAGCTGACCAACCAGCAATAGTGAGACAGGAGAAAGGATAGGCGGGGCTGGCAGGCAGAGAGATGAAATAGAAGCAGAAATCTGGGAGGAGAGATTGGGGAGCAAGAAAAGAAGGGGAGAGGACATCAGGGGCCAGCCACCCAGCCACACAGCCAGCCACAGAGTAAGAAGTAAAGAGAAGTATACAGAAATAGAGAACAATAAAAGCCCAGAAGCAGAAGATAGGTGGGATAATTTAAGAAAAGTTGGCTAGAAACAAGCCAAGTTAAGGCCAGACATTCATAAAAAAGAATAAACCACCATGTGATTTATTAAGGAGCTGGGTGGCAGGTCCCCCCAAAGAGTAAAAACAACCAACAACATCAAATAGTTCAATTAAAAGAAGTAAGAAGAATCTTTTAACTTTCATAACTTGGTGGTATAAGGTATAAAATACAGTAAACAAACAAATGACAGTTTCTCATTAAGTCAACCATACCTTTTCCATACAACACAGTAATTCCATTCAGAGAGTTACTCAAACACATGAAAACACATCTGTGGCTTAACAGGCTGATCTCAGGGGCATCTCTGCTTGAGGTGAAGGTTGAGCTATACCCTCCCCTAATCAGGTATTACAGGCCATGCTAAAGGGGGAGCAGAAGAGAGTTTGGGAAGAGCAGGGTGGGAAAGGGCAGAGCCTGCAGCTCGAGTAAGGCAGCACCAGACTCAGTGTCTAAAACGCAGTTCTAAGTGGCACTGGGTAGGAGGGAATCATGACAGTGTTGGACAGGCTCACGGAGATGCTGAGAGAAGGCAGGAGGGCCTGTTGGGAGCACCACCATCCACGGTTGCATGAGGTAATGTCTAAGAAATACTGGGAGAGAAACAAAGGCAATTCCCTCAAATAAAACTAAATGTTGTATCGTCCTTAGAAGTTTAGGAATTGTGCGCCCATGTGACAAAGAGATGCTACACATTTTGTGAAGCCTGGATCACTTCTACAATGCACTTAAGATACTGTTTCTGAGAAGCTCTGGCGAGTGTGCTTTGCTGTCTTCCCAGGTTATCTTAGCATCATGTCTGGGCTGATACCATGTTCAATACCAATAGCCTCCATCCATTCTAACAGGGTACAGCAAGCTCCAAGTGGCGCCAGCTCCTGCTGGATGTCTACATAGATGGATGCCTTACTCTCTCCCATGTTTGCTCAAATATTTTTTAGTAAGACTTGCTCTGGGTACTCTTTAAAATTGACAGCTCTGTTTTTTACCACTGTCAATTCTCTTGATATCCTTTGACCAGAGTTCTTTGTTAAAATACATTGAGCACTCTTCACCTTTAAACCTGTCTTTTTATTTTGTTATTATCTTATCATCTGTTTCTGTTCATTTTATGTACTATATCCCAAACACCTAGTGCGATGACTCCTGTCTGCTCCAGTGTCCAACATATAGTAGATGCTCACAAACTGTTTACTGCTTTAACAAGCCTGCAATTTTTACATATTTATTCATTTTTGTTTTGATTTCTTATAATGGTAGGAACAAAAGAGTCTTGCTGGTATACCATGCAAGTTCTCTACCACTGAGCTAGTCTTCCAGTTCAAGTGGCCCAAATAGTCATCTTGTGTTACTCCAAGACATGTGAGCCGTCTGTTTCCTGTCTCGGTGCTTCAATCATCCTCCTGGTTTACAAACAGCTCCCAGTTCTAGCTTGACTCTATTCTTAGCCCTTTCCCTCTTCTCTCTCACAAATTCTCAAGAGAAAAATAATCAGGTTAGGTCTAAACACTCATAATCTGACCCGGAACATGTTTATGTGGCATGCTTCTAGACACACCATGGGCCTCTCACATGTCTATTAACATGGACGCTGAGGTTACAGACTCATGAGCCTCAACTGTGTCCACTGTAGCATTTTCACAGGACAGGAACCATAACAGGATTTACAACTCCATCACCCCATGGCTACCTTTTCTCCTGCAGCAGGAGGCTGAACACGGTATAGCACAGAACATGTGCACAGTTGAAGCTGTCAGAAGCCTTCTTGGCTGGGCTATAGTTTTGCAACAACGTATTTTCTTTTTCTAAATGAGGTCAGTGGGAAAAAAACCTATACTTGGGTTGTGCTTGAAACACTTGGTTTAATAAAAGCACAATGTGTAAATATGTATGGATGTTAGCGGATGGCCTCAGGGCTCTGGCCCTCTGTCAGCTGGCTCTCAAAATCACCTCTTTCGGGAACCCATGAGAGAAATCACATCTCATGACAAGTTTGCTGGCAAGGAAAACTGGAGCTTTTCTAAGGAATGGCATTTAAATAAATGTGTTTATAGATTATAGCCTGGAAGTGAGATTAGAAGGGGATGTGGATACAGTGATGCTCTTGACATCCAGGAGTCCATAAAAATTAGAGCAGAAAAGGAGAAGTTAATATCACAGGAGGAACTAGACACCGGTGTTCTCAGGCTGCTTCTGTCTCGAAGAAGTGATGTAATGCTATTGGAGCCGCGAAACCTCTGTAGAACCCCATCTTCACATTGTGAAACAATGGGGTTGGAAGGGAGAGCCCCCCAAGGCTCGCCAGCTTGGAGCCAGAGTCAAAATCACTTAGAAATTTAGATTCAAAGGGCTGGGACAAACATTGTGCTCAACAGCCCCAAATATGTCACAGATTCAATGCTTTTTTGTTGGTGGTTTTTTTTCCTTCAGAGTACATGTGGAAACCTCTGTATACATTTCAAAAGCATAAATCAGACAAATTAAAGAATAAACAATTAGCGTTTTCAAAATGAACCCTTTGTTCATTATCTGGCACTGTTTGATGCCATGTGGACAATTTTAACCACTCATGGATGATGCTTTTTATTCCATTAAAATATTACATGTAGTACTAATTCACTGTCACACTCCCTGCCAAGGGTCACAGACAGCCCTGACAGCACCAGCTTCCTGTGCTATGATGAGAGAGATGGGTCACCCAGCACAGGACATCTGGTGCGATTAGGAAGGGCCTGTCACCTTAGAACAAAGCTTTGCAGTGTTTGTGCAAGAGTGGCACTGTGTGCATCCTTTCGTTCTGCGAACTTTCGTCAGTGGCTGCTCGCCAACTCCTTTTTCATTCACTACTTCCATAAAACATGCAGCCGTATATCTAATAACTCATTTGTAAAAATATCTGCTCTTTACTTAGCCTGCTCTGTTTGATTGAAAGCATGGCTAGAAAACTCAGAGCTCGTACATTCTGAAATCACAACAGTGTCTTCAACCCTAAGAAAACTATAGAATAAAAGAACTCAAACTTGGCAGTCAGCTGTCTCCATCCCTCCTTTGACACATGGAAAACCTTTTCAGTGAAGTGACAAGCTATAATGCCATATTTTAAAAGTTTATAACAACAGTAACCACAAAAACAAATATAGCCTTGGTATGTGCCAAGTGTTGTTCGAAGTTTTACATGTATTTAATTAATGCATATATGATCAGAGAGGAAAGACTCTCACCCAATAGAAGGGTTTTGCTATAATTTAAATGCAGGAATATTTGCATTTCAGTTACTCACACTTCAGACCAAAGATAACAATCTGCACTCTCCTGGGTGAGTTTTCTTTTGTTGGCTAGTGAATGCTACATCATAGAATTACACTGTGGATAGATCTGTACTGAGTAGCAGCAAGGCACACTGGGAGCTCAGTTTGCATTTACAATATGCTCATCATATGTCGAGTTAAATAGAGGAATAGACAGCTAGCTTTCAGGCTTTTAGTAAGACTAATTATATATATTTAGTATGCTCTAGTACTCCCTGAATGAATTTAACATAAGGAATGTGCTATTTGGCACAAAATGAGAGAATTAAAACATTCAGCATGAGTCAAAGGAAGGGAGAAGGAACACAGATCCTGAACTGCCTATAAAAATCAGCAAAAGAATAAGCAAGAAGCCAAAATCAAGCTAAAAGAACTCTTATCCAAGTTAGCCTTCAGAATAAAGTCTATTCATACTCTTGAGTCCCCCCTCAATTTTTTGCTATGTAGCAGAAGTGAATTTATGGCTATTGCCCTGGTTAACTGCATGTGTCAAATTGAGCAGGCCACAGGATAGCTAGATAATGCATTAAATAACCAAGATAAAACAGTTATTTAATGTATATCAAGGTATCTCATGAGGGTGACCTGGAAGACTGTGAGTTGAGCTGATGGAATTATAAAGCAAATGACCCTTGCGAGGAGTGTGGACATCATTGACATCACAGAGGACCAGAATAGAACAAAAATAGCAATGGAAGGTGGGCTTCTGCCTGACCGCGTCAACTGTGGTATCTCTCTTCTCTGCCCTCAGCACGTGTGGGTCTCAGGCCTCTGGAGACTAGAATCTGCACAGCAGGCCCTTCAACTGTCAGAACTTTATATCGGCACCATAGGCTTTCCTGGATCTTCAGCTCCAACATGCCACCTTAGGGTCAGCATAGCATCCCAAGTCACACAATCCAAACTTTATAATGAACTGTTTAAAAAGATTAATTATTTGTATGTGTTGGAGGCGTGTGCACATGTGTGTGAGTGCCCACAGTGGCTAGAAGTGACAGATTCCCTGGAGCTGGAGCCACAGGAAGTTATAAGCCACCGTTCATGGATGCTAAGAACCAAACTCCGGTCCTCTGGAAATGCAGTCTCTCTGGTCCCAATGCAAGGTATATTCTCGCTCATGGTGCATCATGGCACAGAAGTTAAGACCGCTGGAGAGCTCCAAGCAAGTGGTCACTTCACACACACCACAGTTAGGAGAGCAGAGATAGAAGAATGTATGGGCAGCTCAGTTCTGACTCTTCATTTGGACAGTTCAGGATCCCAGGGAGGGGGATGGGGGTGTGGGGGGGTGTAGGAGGAGGAAGTGGGGGGGGTAGGTCTTCCCACCTCTATTAATGCAAACATGCAATCCTCTCCAAGGCTAGCCAGAGGCCCTTCTCCCGGTCATTCTAGATTTTATCAAGTTGACAAATAACACTATTCATAGTAGGTTGTTAAACATCATCATTGCTATAGGTTCAATGTAATTTGGAAGTTTCCTTCTGAAAGGGCTGTAGGGAGAGATGTGGAAGAGGGAGGATACTGCAGTGATGTAACAATACAAGCCTCAACCAGACACCACCGGCTTTGACAGAGGAGATGGAGGAAAGAGAAGAGCCATGAACCAAAGGCAGGGATTTGATGTTCCTTGGATCTTCCTGGCTGAACCCAGCCTTGGGGACTCACGTTAGGACGTCTGGTCTCCAGAATGGTGAGATAATCACACAGTGAGTGATTTTACATCACTTAGTTAATCATCATCAGCTTGTGCAACGGTGGGAAACAGCAGCCGTGAGTTCTCACGACCTATACTCACTGCTAACTTGCCCGAGTTTAGCTGATGCTAACCATACAGCCTGCTAAGTCTAGACTGCCATAACCAAAGTCTCCTTGCTATGGTTTGGATATCGTCTGAGTGTCCTCCAAGGTTTCCTGTGTTAGGAACTTGATCTCCAGTGTGGTGATGCTGAGCAGATGCTGAAATCTTTTAAGAAAGCGCGGGGGGGGGGGGGGGGGGGAGGGGGGGCACAGGACGGACGGACGGACGGGACTGGTTCATTGGGGACATTGCTCCTTGAAGGAGTTAATGTCCTTTGCACACAGTGAGTTGGTTCTCAAGAAAGTATTTATTAGCAGAGCAGAATGCTCCCCATTCAGGAGTTTTCTGTTTCCAGCATGTGAACTCTTCCACATACTCTAACAAGATACACTTAGACTGTCCCCAGAGAACAAGCTGAGAGGACCACCCAATGCAGGCTTTCAGCTTCTAAAACTGTGAACTTGATAAACAGTTTCAGGAAGTAACCGGCCTCCAGTATTTTGTCACATAAGAGGAAAACAATATTTCCATGACCCCAGCCATTTTCCTCATGCGCTTGTCCAATCATCTTCAGGATGCCATCTTAAGATCAAATCATGAGCAACCTGTCTCCTACTCTCTAACCACAGAGACAACACTGTTTTCATAGCTGACCATGCACACATTTGGAAGATAAATTAAGTACATTACTTAGGGAATATATAAAAATACTGCAGTTATTCACCTGACACTATTATTTCATTTAATGTTCTCCATTATTTGGTCCCTAACCTTTCTACAAATATTTGGTCTTTCTGCCCCATTTTGAGTTCTCCCCTTAGAGCATTCACCTTCTATTCACAGCACATCTGCTTCTTCTACTTTATATGCCTGAGCAATCAATATCTCTATTCAATCGTGATTCATAGACTACTTATTTACTTCTTTATGGAAGGTTTTCTAAAACATTTCTCAATTCGAAATGAACTCTCCACTTACTTGTATTCCACCGTGTCTTAATCATACTACCTAAATAAAAACCATTTTGGAGACTGGCATGATAGCTCAGTAGGAGATTTATGTCAAATAATTATGAGACCCTGGATTCTATCTCCAGCTCGCTCGCTCTCTCTCTCTCTCTCTCTCTCTCTCTCTCTCTCTCTCTCTCTCTCTCTCTCTCACACACACACACACACACACACACACACACACCACACGCACATGCACACACACATGCACACGCACATTATTGTAAGAACTAGGCCTGGTGGCACAAGTCTATAATGCCGAATATATAAGCTCAGGCAGCAGGATCTCACGTCTCAAGGCCTGCCGTAAGTCTCACTAAAATAATACTAAAAAGAGAGCAAGAGAGCTGACAGTGCAGCTCAAGGATAGAGTCCTCGCCTTACCTGTGTGAAGCTGTGGTTCAGTCCCCAGACAACTGAGGCGTCGTTAACTCAAATCTCTTCAGGACCAGGAAAGGCATAAATAAAGGAGCAGCTACATAAATATAATCTGCAATTGTAGGGCCATTGCTAACTAGAAAATGAACACCACACCTGTGGCATACATACACATTTATTTAACAACTTATGACAGCATCTGCTTTATGGGCGAGTTGTTGAAGTTGGTTTGTATTCTTCAAGATGGAAAAGGAGAAGTATTGGTGACCAGACTAGGTTAAAAGAAGTCAGTGGGTCAGAACATCCTAGTTCAACCCAAGTATAGCGATCTACTCTACCAGGAAGAAAGTGAAGAGAATTATCAAGCCAAACCTGAGAACATGGGAAAGACTTTCAACCTTGCCTGATTACACACAAATCCATTTGAGTTCCTTAGAGAAAGTCAAGCAATGATGTGATGTCTCACAAATGCTATATTATTCTGTTTGGGGTCATATAACAACTATTTCTTAGTAAGGGGCATGCTTAAATTTGTGGTTTTTAGAAGTATCTACCACATGTTCACATTTTATAGGCAACCATTGCACACGTGCATTTAATTGGGATCTAAATTTCTGACACATTGACAGATACTCTGTACATAAATGCTCACAAGATCTCCTACTAGATTTATTTATTTTGATAGCATTTTCTTTTTCCACTTTCTTGTAAGGGGGTCTCACTTCAAACTATAATGTATGGAACGTGGACTAAGAAATAACACAGTGCACTCATATGCACATACCCAAACACAGAGACACTTACACACATATAATTCAAAATAACAATAGTAAATATTTTTAAAACTAAATAGTGCAAGCTAAATGATTAAGTAATGGCATTGATCAGATGTAGTTTTGAAGAAATCTAATCTCAGAACTTTCTAGGGAAATGTAGAGCTCTGGAAAATTCTTCAATATCTAAGAGGCTGACCTGAATAATTTGTGTTGGAATTTCAGATGGGGGAAATATAATGTGAAGAATCGACTTAGTCTACACAGTACAGAGATTGATAGTATAGACTCAGAAGTCAGTGGTCAAGCCCAAAGTCACATAGTCACTTAATACTAAAGTTCATCTATAAAATGGGAATACTAACATCTGATGAGCAATATAAAAGATCAAGTGTGATAATTTGCCAAGTAGTTGGCATTCTCTTTGATCCATGGCAGGACTCAATAAATGATAGCATATATTATTTAAATGAAATTACCAAGAAATTAGGCACCAATTATTTTTGGCTGTAGAGTTTATTTTCCACCAGTCTTTATATAGACTTGGAAAGCGTCAGTATGCTGATGAATGAGTGATGTTCTGTGCAAACCTCATCAGCAGTCTTGGTAACTATAGTGCAATTACTACTCACTCAAGACTCTGCATGCTAATTACTGACTTCACTGACCTTCCACATTTGTACGCAAGCATGCAGAGTAGAATATACTATGTGCAGTCTCTAGTTTGGTAATTATAAATAATTAAATCTCATTAAGCCCTAATTATGTATAGTGAAACAAACCTGTCATCTCCTTGGGCTGTGGATGTTCATGCAGCCTCATGGTAAGAGGGAAAAGCAGCAGATTCCACTCATTTAAAACATGTCCCTAACAACTGACGTGGCGTTTGTAGGACTTCACTTCCTCCCCTACACAAGCCAGGGAAAAAATAACTCAATCCAAGATTTCTCTTAGAATCCAAAGTCTGTGCTTATGTGGTCGGTCATCTGGTCCAAATTTGCCTTGCTAAGCTCAGTTTAGGGAAAGCAGTGTATTTTCATCCTTAGCAGTGGCAGAGACCTAAAGATGGAAGGCTGGTGCCATCAACTGCAAAGTAGCCAGCTTGCTAGTGATGTATGAGGGGGAAGTGATAGGCTGAAGGAATTCTTGCTCTTGGCTCCATTGACTAGAAACTCAGACTCTAAAATATTTCAAATGATCATCATATTTAGGAAACACTGATTTGAAAGATCACAAAAGGACCCTCTAACCGATGTCCTCTGCAGGTTCCAGGAAACCAGGCTAGAGTTCACGTTCCTGCTGCACCAAGGCTGTTGTGGATGAGTACAAATTGCATCTGCCTGTCCTCCGGTTGACCACCACCCTGTCCTCCTAACCTTCTCTTTACTATTTATCCCTATGTGTTGCCTTCTTTTTGGTCTAGTGGAGAAACACGCCTCTGACTCTTACCCCTAAGAAAGGAAGAAAAGCTGGATAGACTTTGCTTCCTGCGTGGTCTCAGTTCACCCATTTTCCATGTTTGCTGTCTTATTTGAACAGTCGGAACTGCTCAGTCTACTTCCCATCAACTGGCCAGCCTGATAGATAGCAAGAACTGTTTTTCTCAGCTGGGCATGATGGAGTAGGCTTGTAGTCCTGGGACTCAGAAAGCTAAGCAGAAGGACCACAAATTCAAGGGTAGCCTGATCTACACAGACCATGTCTCTAGTTTTTCTGCTTTGTAATTTAATAATACTGATTCTGATGTGGGTGCTTTGGCTCTTGTGGGTTTAATTAAAGGAAGAATTTAGGTCCCAGAAACTCAAACCAACAAAGCTACCCCAAGACAGTGGCCTCTGGGGTCACTGTTTCAGACCCCAAAAGGAAGGAAACTCAAACAAGGTGTAAGCAGAGGGAATATAGAGTCATTGGGGGAAAAGTGAGAAAGAAATCCTGATGGTAGGAAGGCCTGCAAGATAGGAACATTGCATTACAGTGTTGTCTTGTAAAATGGGCTTTTGTGGATCTTAAAGTGGAACTGGATGAAGGCTGAGGTAGTCTTCACTGAGACTGGTCATTTTGGGTTTTTTGTTTTGTTTTGTTTTGTTTTCAAGACAGAGTTTCTCTGTGTATCCCTGGCTGTCTTGGAACTCACTCTGTAGTCCAGGCTGGCCTCGAACTCACAGCGATCCGCCTGCTTCTCTCTGCCTCCTGAGTGCTGGGATTAAAGGCATGTGCCACCAGTTACCATGCCTGGCAAGGTAAGTCATTTTTTAGTGCATTGGGGACCCAGCCAGTAAGAAGTCCACATGTTTTATACATGCTATCTTGTCTTAAATAGGGAGTTACTCGTCCATACAGGGAGGGGTCATGCATGTTACTTGACTAGCTCATGATCCACCACAGGCCCTGCCTTTACTAAGGGGAGCTTAACTTCTGTCTCTATTGAAGCAAATTTTACTTTCACATGTCTTAGTCACACATTCTCTGGAAGAGTACCAGATTTTTATTTCCTTTGAAGCTCATTTATTTTAATAAAGTGTAAGGTATATGTTGCGGGATATTTGTACACTGTGTGAAGATGTATTGTTGTGATTGGTGTAATAAAAAGCTGAACAGCCAATGGCTAGGCAAGAGGTACAGGTGGGACTTCCAAGCAGAGAGAGAGGAAGTCAGAGGGATGAAACTAGGTGTGTGAGAGATGCCAACTGCATGGAACAAGTCAGACATACAGGACAGAGGAAAGGTAACCAAGCCACGTGATAGAATGTAGATTAACAGAAGCAAGTTAATTAAGTTATAAGAGCTAGTTAGAAAAAAGCCAAAGTAAAGGCCAAGCTTTCATTAATAAATAAGAAGTCTCTGTGTTGTTATTTATGGGCTGGTGAATCAAAAATAGTCTGACAAATAAGTGTGGTACAGATATATATGTAAATATTTATATATCATAATTTAAATAGAAGTAATATTTAAAACAGAAACCAATAATTTAGATATAAAATATAAGCCGTAATTTCATATAGGTTATAAAATGTTCTGAAAGGTATAAAGTATATCTGCATATGGAAAGTAATGTGACGTATTTATGAGTAAAAGACACTAACACAAATGATACTTATTCCAAAGTTGTCTATGACATCAATAAAATCATGAAAGAAAAAGAGGATGCTTTCTTCAGGAAACTGTAAGTCGATCTGCAAAGGGTCCGGCCTCTTCTGTAGGTCAGATAGACTGGGAAGGAGATGCAAGTCAGTGAGAAAAACACCCAGACTTCTTCTCTGAGGGATGAAAGATTCTTCTGCACTTTATTCTCTCTGTTGCTTGTTCTACTCCATTCTTTTTCTGCTCTGTTCTTTCCCCTGCTGTTTCCATTCTCTCTCTTTCCTGGTGACTGCCTTCTCCACCACTTCCTGATGTCTTCCTTCTGTTTCTGCTGTCTTTTCCCTTACAGCTTATATACCCCAGCAAAATCTTTCAGGCAATATACAAACCACAATGTGGTTACATTCTATTTTTAAGTGAATGATTACAATGAATACAAGTAACAAAAAATATGTTTCTTTTTTCCCTTACATGCTTAAACATTTTAGGTATTACAGGGGAAAAACAAATTATCCCCAAGAACCTGCTACAGTTAAGCATTTATCTTTCAGACTTTTCATAGGTCAAGAGATTTTTAGCCATAACCGTTTACATAGGAAATAGTTTTTATAATTGCCAGAAAAGCAGGTTACTAGTTACTCTTTTCATATTTTAGAGTCCAGTCCAATTATCCTAACTAACCATTCAATTCTTTGTTTTCTAGTTATATGTAGTCAATTGTTTGAAGCTTTGATTTAGCTATGATGCACACCGAAACCCATGAACACACTTCCCAATATCAAAAAGAACTTGAGCTAACTCCTGGGACTTGATTGCTTTCCTTAATCATAACCTAAGCCATAATCTACACAGCTCCTCAAGAGAAACTCCTAAGTCCTAGCTGCATGACTCTTCCTTGTTCTTATTTTCTATCTGCTGCAGCCACTGCTTTATCAGGGGCAGGGAAAACACTATATCCTACCCTTAACTATATTAATTTTCCCACTAAACTAACCTCTGTCATAATCCCTGACTACATTTGTTAAAAGCCGTTAATCATCAAAATTCTTTTTAAACTAACACTATTATTTTATAAAATCATTACTTCAGTTAAACAGTACAGCTTAAGAGGACACCATCTTTGTAATAATCCACAAGTAAAAATGCCCAGTAGAACGGGATATTTCCCTGAGATAATCACATGACAAGAAAGTCATTGGGATCCCCTCACATCCCTTCACACCATGTCGGATACCAGAGAAAAATGGCAGTGGCAAACAGCAGGAGACATTCTGGAGCTGCAGCCCTATGGGCCCTGCCTTTCAGACATTCACCCATCAGTGTCTCGCCTCCTGGTAGGCTGAACTCCCGAAGTTTACCTGCTGCTCCTCTGACATGGCTGCCGGCATTGATCCTTAGATTCATGAATAATGCCAGGATGGTCAAGTCTTTTCATGAGTTTCTTCAAGAAGAAAAAGCTGCAAGAGCCTGCCCTAAAGTGTCATAACTTTATTGATAGCATACCAAGTCAAGAATGAAGAAGCAGTCAGATACCTACACATGCACTCCTATAACTCATATTGTGTTTTTTTTTATTAATTAACTCCTTCTGTGGTTTTGTAGGCCTTATGCAAGATACACATGCAGTATACCACTGACTTACATACACATTCAGCCTCTACATTGTGGCCTATAAATACTATAACCTACTATAATAAGCTAGGATATTTTTTGGAAAGTACCTGATTCCAGATCTAGAATAATTAAGTTTAATTCTTCATTTTTCTCATTTCCATAGGCAAGATAAAATGTATAGTGGCTCCCACTAGTCATAGAAAACCTTAGTATGGAAAAGAATAATAATTTATATGGATTTAGGTACATGTTCATGAACACATAAGATTAAAATTATAGTATACAACAGAGCCACAAAAAATTTATTCACTACTTTTAAAAGGTGTAGAGAACCAATTTCTTTTTTTAATTAGTAAATATAGACAAGTAATCAAATATTTGTTTGACTTTCTAACAAAAAAAACAATAATTTAATGGGTTGGTGAGACAGGAGGTCAGTGCACTCAGCCACCAAGCCTGATGGCCTGAGTTCAATCTTTGAAACCCATATGGTAGATGGACAGAACTGATCACTATAAGTTGTTCTCTGGCCTCCATGTGCACATTGTAGTGTGCAGTTATAAGTATGGTAATGTTGCACTCAAATAGGTGATGAGAAGTTCACCTTAGAGAATGCTTCTTGTTAGCTAATATTTTTAAATGGCTGACTTACAAAATTGCAGCTTTCATGAATTAGTCAATGTAGGCAGTAATACCAAAACCACCAAAGCAGCTAACAGTATGTGTTTTCTGACAGAAGTACAAAAGCTAGCTGTGGATCCTAACAGAGTAGTGATGATACTCTATTAAGAAATTTTTTTTAAATCAATGAACTTCACACACATCATCATTACCATGAAATCACAAAGCCTTAATTTTGAGTCAAAAGATAGAAAGTTGCAGAAGAATAACTGTAATATTTATACATCCATGAGCTTATGTAAAGGTTGAAAACAGGAAAAATCAAGTTTTGGAGTACAAAAAATGCATTATAAACATAAAATATGTGCCCATAGACATCAGTTCCAGGCTAGCACTTGCTCCTACAAAGGCAGATGTCTCTGTCTGTTTTGTTCTGCAATAGAATGTCATAGCTTGAGGAAACCAAAAAGAATAGAAGCTTATTTCCCATAGTTGTAGAGACTGGAAAGCTGCACACACTGGTTAGATACTTCTTGGTACATCATTGCATTGGTTACTGTTACTGTAATAAAATGCTGATAAAAACACCTTATAGGGGGAAAGGGTTTATTTTGGCTTATGGTTTCAGAGGGATAAAGTCTATCCTCACAGGGAAGGCATGACTAAGGTCAGGTAAAGCAAGGCAGAAGGAGAGGAAATCTGGGTGATGACATTTACATCCTCACACAGGAAGCAGAGGAAGGCTGTAAACTCTCAAAGCTCACCTCCAGTGATGTACTTCTTCCATTAAGGCTCCACCTCCCAGAGGTTCCATAGCTTTCCCAAACAGCACTACCAATGGTTGGTTAAGTGTTCAAACACATGAGCTTCTGGGAGACATTTCTGATTCAAACCACATCTTTCTACAGTAGAAGTAAAGTCTATGGGAACGAGATAGAGGAGTGAAGAGAAGATGGGGATGGGAAACAGCATGGGAGGGGAGACCTTTGACTTTTGAAAACCAGTTTTCACTTGGAATGTTGAACTTTGAAGTCTGACATTGATTTGGTCAGATGACTAAGGTGACCACATTATTAGATGCCTTGTACATATAAACGCTCACTTGTCAAACATTTTATAGAGCCCAAATGAAACATTTGCTTCCCCTCCAACATTACATTTGAAATTAGCTGTAGAAGACAGACACTTCTGTGATTTGTAAATACCAAGAGCAATAAGGAATTACAGAACAACCCTGCCCTTATTGGCTACAATGATGTCTTTCCTAATGAAAAAGATACTCAAATACTTGGAGTAGATTTTTCACTTCTCCCCCGACTGGTGTTTTCTGACTTTGGTTCTGTTATTAGTGCTGTTCTTGAAAGCATGACCCATGCCATCTCTTACACTCCCAGAAGTCTCTTTTGATACTGTAGCCTTTGTTAACGTCAGCAGTTAGCACTTAGCATGTCTGTTCTCATGGAGAGATACGTGTGAAAGGTGCTGCAGAACTGCCCCATGTGTAAGAGTCCACAAAGGCCCTTCTGTACCTGTCAAAGCCTGGCAGCAGTATCTTCAGGGTAGAGGAGCAACAAAAGTGAGAGTGAGTGAGAGCAGGCCAGCCTTGCCTGCCCTGTGCATTCTGGGGTTCCGTGGAGGCTATTATTCGGATTTTACTTATGGAAGCAGTAGAAGAGTTCAAAAAGGTTTCGTAGAATGTCTGAAAGAAAGTCCAGCAAAAGTCTCCTGAATTCCCACTCCCTTAATTTCAGATGATTTAGAACAAGAAAGGCCCAGCACTATTTGGATGGGCAATCAGATGGCACAGCACCCTGGGTGGCATGCTTGGAGATGATGTTGCTTTTACAATGTTATATAATGTATATACTGTACAGGGGCAAGCTCCAAAGCAGCTGTGTATGGGGTGTGTGTGTGTGTGTGTGTGTGTGTGTGTGTGTGTGTGTGTTTCTCCTCTTCAAACAATAATGCAAAACCAAACAACAAAACAGAAAATGCACTCCAGCAGGTTATAGATGGGGTAGATGTTAGGGTGAGCCAACCCAAGGCCCAGTATGTGGATCTAGGAGGTAGCTAAGCTGGTCAGTCTGGGCCACTGGGACCGCCCACCTCAGGTGAGGGGCAGAGCCTGATTTCCTAAGCCCACGCCATTGGGGCCAGCTCTCCAATGAGGGCTGGGGCCAATTCCCCTGCTTCAGTGTCCAGTGAGGGGCAGGGCCAGCTATCCCAGGGCTTGTGATGCGCAGGCAGGCTCAGCATGGCCCTCAGATTTCAACACTCATGATTCCTATGGCCCCTGTGATAACATGGGCCGCAGACATCAACCCAGACCCAAGCTGCAGCTGGACCATGGCCTTCAGCAGCAGCTTGTTCCTGAATGTCACCATGGCCTCAGTGGCAGCCTGTCCCATAGGCACCAACCTGGTCTTGAGTGGCTGAGCAGACCCTGGGCATCCACACAGCCCTCAGTGTATAACAGGAACCACTGACATTAACTCAGACCCTGGCTGTAGTAGGGACATAGATCCAGACATGACCCTCGACTGGTCCTGTGGAACAATAGCCACAGGATCCCCATGAATGGGGAAACAGAAGAATATCCAAGAGGAGTTTCACTGAGAGTTCAGTGATGATGGTGTGCCAGACGACAGAGGTCATGAACCAGATCAATGACTCATTGCAATGAACACTGTAGATGGGGTTAAGTAAGCAAAAAGATATTCTGTGTGATACTCTGCAGCTCCTAATGTCACTAGGATGGATGAAGAGGTGTTGGAGAGATGGAAAAGACAGAGGAGCAAGGTAAGGTGGGTTTTTTGTTTGTTTCATTTTTAATTAATTTGGGGGGTCTTTTAGGGGGGTAAGGGGCAGATAAAGAAGGACTGGGATGTGATAGGGATTGGGTGCATGATGTAAAATTCCCAAAGATTCAATAAAGAAATACATATATATATGTGTACATATATATATACATATATATTTATAGTGCAATATATTGTGCATCTTAATAAACTTATCTGGGGTCAGAGAACAGAACAGCCGCTAGATAGACATAGAGGTCAGAAAATGGTGGCACATACACCTTTAATCCTAGCATTCTGGAGTCAGAGATCCATCCAGATCTCTGTGAGTTCAAAGCCACACTGGAAACAGTCAGGCATGGTGACACATGCCTTTAATCCCAGGAAGTGATGGCAGAAAGCAGAAAGGTATATAAGGTGTGAAAACCAGGAACTAGAGCCTGTTAAGCTTTTAGGCTTCTGAGCAGCAGTTCAGCTGAGATCCATTCGGATGAGGACACAGAGGCTTCCAGTCTGAGGAAATGAGATCAGCTAAGGAATTGGCAAGGTTAGGTTAGCTGTGGCTGGTTCTGTCTCTCTGATCTTTCAGCATTCACCAAAATCTCTGGATCTGCCCCGGCCAGCTGGGTGTCAATGGGGGCGACCCACCTGCAGGAGAGAATGAAAGGGAGACACGAAGGAAGACAGCAAGACAGGGTTCTGATCAAGCTGCAAATTTTATTCTCCTCAGCAAGGCTTATACAGCATGGGAGGGGGAGGGGGCAGGAAGAAGGGAAGGGGTGAAGGACGTGCCAGATGTGCAGTTGAGGGGAGACGTGCAGGTGAAGGAGGACGTGCAGGTCATGAGGCTGCAGGATGTTGTGCTAGGTGGTAAGGTCACACTGGTCAGGGCCCATTGTTCTCTTGCTATGCTACCTGACCATGGGATGTTCTTTATCTTTGGGGGCATCTGGTTTAGGCCCTGTGGCTTGTTCTCTGGCCTAACTAGTACTTTTCCATGGTTCATGTTCGGTCCCTGACATGGATCCAGGTTTGTTTTTATTAATAAGGCCTTTTAAGATTCATGCTATCCAAACAGGTTTGAGGTAGATTATCAGGTTCTATAATACTTCCTTTCCCTAAACTGAGACATACCTAAACTGAGAATATGGCCTCAATTCATAGGGAGACAATTTGCAAAGCTCCAGTGACAGAGATGCCAGAGCAAGGACAGGAAGCCTCCCCTGCCCTCCCCCCGTTGTCCGGTCACAGCCTTCCTTGCTGGAGTGGAGGAGATCCCAACAGACACAAGGAATCCTTTATATCTTCTTACTCATCTGGATTTGGCTGCGTAGCTCATCCTTCTTATTCTGTTCTTGCTTTGTCAATTTTCTTTCTCCTGCTTTTAGTTTAATGCTTCTAATAACCCTTTCATCTGGCCTCTGCCCCAAACCACATGTTTGCATACTGTTCTTGTGTCTTCTGGTTGGAGTGCTTGTCATAATTCTTTGCAAGCTGGTTTCTCATCTTAAAACAAGATCACAACTTGGATGCCTTTAAGGAAATAAAATAGTATAACCTTCTGTTATACTAAATTTCAATATCTGAAGCTAAGCCCAAATCATAATCTTTCATGAAATTCTGAGCTAATTGTTAGCAAATAGTTGGAAATTTTTATCCAAAAAGGAGCACACACAAAGAAGTATTTTCATCAATTAAGTGAACAGAAGATGTGTGTTTATCCCTTAGTGGGAAAAGTATGTGGGTAATTAATTCTTGCAAGCAAAATTCTCTTCTCATGGTTGTAATTAGTTTGACTGAGATCTTAGATCTCACATCTTCCTGGCTTCCCAGAGTCTGAGATCTAGTCCTGTGGGTCACAGTGTATAGCAGCTCTCAGAACAAGACTGTCATGGCACATCCTCGCCTCCTCTTTGCCTCAGTCTACGGACTTTCTTTGCTCTGTTTTGTCAACACTTCTCTACAGTAATTAATGTGCAGTCCGGCAGGCAGTTTTATCTCACAGGCTGCCATTGCCACCTGTGAGGTCTTTGAGTCGTCGTCCCGCCCCAGTAGAGGGGTAAGTAGGCAGGACTTTGTTTTAGGGGCTGCAAGAAGAATTTTCCTAATGGTGTTATGAGTCTAACCCAGTCGTGGTAATAGACCCAAGTCATATTGTTTCTCAAAATGTGTTTACAGAATAAGGCTTGTTTGCCCTGTTGGTTTATAATGCTGTAGTGTGTTTTTGTTTCTGAAGGACATGAGTATTGAGTTAGTTAGACAGGAATCGCAGCTTTCTCATTGCTATAGCTCAGCTGAAAGCACATGATCTATCTAATAACACTGTGGAACATTTAAGATTTATTTTTAGTTTAAAAAATTTTTAATTTAGTCTTTAAGAATTTAACATACATACACAGTGAAGCATGATTGTACCTACCCCCTTTTATTTCCTCCAACTCCCTTCAGATCACCCTCATATTTTCCTCTTACAACTTCATGTACCTTTCTTTCAATAACTCGTTAAGTCCAGTTAGCGTTACCCATGTGTGTATGGGTATCGGGTCGCCTACTGAAGTATGTGGAACCTAGTGGTTACTAGTGGACCCCCACACATCCAAAGAATGATTCTCCCTCTCTAGACAGATAGGAAAAGTCAACAGAACCTGGGTAAGGGGTAGTGCCTCAGGAGCTCCAACCTCATCTAAGCCACACTGTTGGCTGGCTTGATCTTGTATAGATCTTGTGGAGATAACCACAGCGGCCATGTGTTCACAAGTGCTATAGCCACATCGTGTCCAGAAGTCAGCACTCCACAGCACCCATTCTCTTGTGCTGTGTCTTTTCTGCATCTTCTTGTTCAGTGTCCCCTGAGTCTAGCAGATGGAGAGCATTGATAAAGACAGTCCATTTAGGACCAAGAACTCACGGTCACTTATTCTCAGCACTTTGGCCAGTTATGAATCTTAATTGTTTCCCATGACAAGAAAAATCTCTCTGACCGAAGTGGATGTCAGCCAAAGTACAGAATCTTATGAACACCATTTATTCCATTTTATGTATTTTGTCATGCATATAGGTGATCTAAGCAATAAATTACTTAGTTTTTCAAAATGCTGCAATATCATATAAAATCTTTTTGTCACTTACCTTTTTGCACTGAACATTGTGTTTCCAGAATTCACCTACATTAAATAGAGTAAGTTTTTCTTCACAAAAGGCCTACTGTTTTCAAAGTTTGTTTATATATACCATTCCATTGAGTTCACATAAAAATCAACTGAAGTCTAGTAGTCCCTATTCATTTTGTTATAATAACATCAAAGACTGCTGAAATCTATTAATGAATCCATATTTTAGTGGAATCTCTACATGCACCCAGGCCCTCATGTCAATTTGACACCTAGATTTTGCCTCAGACAATAGTACTATAAAATTTACATATCATAGGTTTTTATGAATCTTCTACTAATAACCATGAATTTCCTACTATGTGGGTTATGTGTTTCCATTACATTGAAAGGTAAAATAAAAATAAGGCAAAGCCCTTTCCTGGGGACTTCTTGGAAATTTATCTTATTTCCATATGTTGGCCACATAAATAAAGCTTTGTATTCATTCCAAATGTGACTCTCATGTCTATTTCACGATATCACAGGACATTCTAGAGAACAGCCTATGCAAATTCCCAGAAAAAAATGTATCTGGGGGAAATTCTGTCCCTTATTGCTTTCCAAATATCCTTTTTAGACATTCATTCAGTGTACTTGGCTGACATGCAGGGCAGTAAGGAAACTCAGTGTTCCCGTACGTTTTGTTATTTATTGCTTAGTCATCAACCAATATCTGTCTTTGAAAAGTGGCAGCAGCTAGCAGAGAAATGAGAATTCTGCTTCCCACATAAAATCTTCAAATCAACACCAGTGAACCACATGCTTGTAATAAGATTATGAACCAAAACATCATTTGTGGGCCCTACTGAAGAGAATGCTGAAGGAATTGGCTATTTCTTCAATGGCATTGGGCCCACTGACAGCTCTGTGACTAACACAGTAACTTTAATACAAGGTGAGATAGTTGCTTCATAGATTTTCACTAAAGTTATGCCTTGGGGGTAGATTTATTAATAGTGAAGGAAAGAAGCAAGATAATTCAAAGTGCCTTAAATCGACTGTCAGAAAACAGACAAGGGATGTCTTTTCACGTGAACATTTAAGTTTATCCTTAGACATGGATTGATTCACTGATACATTTGTATAGATACAAAGAAATTAATCATTTTCTTCCAATAAGTACAAGCAATACTTATGTCAGAGACTGTATTTTCTGCAGAACTGGTGAGAACTGTCTTGTGGTAGACAGTGAGATGGGAACACCATCCTAAAGCGAAGAACGTTCAGTACCATTTAAGCACCCAGAGGATCTGTTATTTTATGGGGTTGTACGATCTAAATAACTGCTGAGCAAGAGCTAGCTCTTATTTATCCTTGGCCTGTAACGTAGGAGCTCATGACTCAAGAGGCCAGACGAAGTTTCAAGTCTCATTTCTAACACTTAGAGAATTTGGAACTTAAAAATTACCTCAAGCCTCAGTTTGTGAAATCGTAACCTGGGGCCTTTTCCCTTCACTCTGGTTGGTTTTTTGTGTATTCAAGTGATTGGTTGATTTTGTTTTGTGAGGCAGTATCTCCCCATATATACAGCCCAGGCGCATCATGGTCTCACCACCTACGCCTCCCAAATGCTGGGATTACAGGCATGTGTCGCTGTGCCTGGCTGCTCTTTGTTCTTTATCCAAAGGTAGAGTTTTTGTGAATACTTTATGAATATTAAGTAAGATTATTGGATCCCAGAAAAGAATACCACAAAGTGAAGGCCTCAGACACAGCCTCTGAATCAACTTTTTTCTTAGGGCCCTCTATCTGAAAGCGTGCATTATTTTTGCATAAATCAAGCTATAGAATTCCTCTTCTGCAAGGTGGATCAGACAAACTATTGAGATTTAAAACTAAAAATATTCCTTTATCTTTGTCTTGCTGTCTCTGTAACAGCTGTAAGGAAATTCTCTTGATTGTAGAACCTATTCTACCCTGTGCCCAAAAGGAAGGAGTGCTACCACAGAAGCCAAGAAGTACCTGGAAGGCCAGTCCTTGTAGGATATATTAGTTACCTTTTTGCTACTGGGATAAAATGCCATAGTCAAAATAACCTAAGGAATAAAGCATCTATTTGGGTTTCTGGTTCCAGGAAGCCAGAGTCCATATGGCAGGAGGGTAAGGCATATTGGTAGCTGGCTAACCACATCTTAGTGCACACTCAGGAATCAGAGTGAGCGAAGAATGAAGTAGGCCAAGAGTACCAACCCTCAAAATCCACATCCAGTGATGTACATCCCCCATTGAGCCTCCACTTCCAAAGGTTTCACAACCTTCCCAAAATATGCCACCAACTTGGGAGCAAGTGTTCAGATACACAGGCCTATAGGGGCCTTTAAACATCCAACCTATTAACACTGGGTCCTCCACTTGCTCTGTAGCTATTAAATCACATCTTGTTTTCTCCAATCATATTTCTACATGCTGACCCATGTTTTCTTAAACCTGACTATAACCACCTGAGCCCATCTCTGATCTAAAGGCTCCCATGCCATATAAAACAATAATCAAATAAAACTTTAAGACTTTTCTCTTGCTAACCTATGCTTCCTTTATAGGGGCATCTACCATTATAACCTTTCCTGGTGGGCAAGGACGGGGCGGGGCACCTCCTTTTCTGCCCCATATAGAAGCCCTTGAGAATGCCTGGCTCATATAAGAAGCAAATACAGAAGTACACTTCAACTGGGAAACATGATCCCCTGGCTACCTCAGGGATCTCCAGTGGAGTTGACATTCCCCTTCAGGTAGAGGGTAGATGGCTGTGTTCCTGGCTGTCACTTTGCCTATGGATTCCATGAGGCCCTCATCTGGAATGGAGGGACAGGAGTCTGTGCTAAGACTCACACAGAGAGCAGCCAGTCCCCACCAGGTTGTGATTGGAGATCCTCCTGGATCCCCAATGCAGACCTTAGGGAGCTACCCTATACACAGCCTACTTTCCATTTTGTCTCCATATGGTTATTGCTGTTCTTTTCTAAGGCTTTGTGTTTTCTTTCTTACAAAGATTTTCTCATGTTTAAGTATGGCAGGGAATATGTGGTATACAGGCATGCTCTCCCCTCCGGAGAAAGACTTAGTTCTTGTTTCTACCCAGTAAGATTAAAGATGGTTGTCTTGAGAAACAGGCCAGGCCAAAGTTAGAGCAGAGGAGATGAAGGGGAGGGTAAAATCCACATGGAGTGTGTATTCTCACCTAATCGCTCTGCTTTAGCCAATCCTGAAAGCAAACAAAAAACCCACACACACACCCAAAGTAGAATTAGGTGACAATTACTAGTTTCCATCATAATTAATTTTGATCTCAGAAAGAAACACCACTATATTTTAAAGATAAAATTTGTTTGGAAACTATAATGAAGTAGCTTAAATGTACTTATGATTCAAAAATGAAATGATGAGTTCTGGTCTAAAAACTGAATGATCTAAAGGGCTCTCAGTGACAATCTAATCTCACACTGATTGCTTGTACCATAGAGAAGGAAGTGGAAAAGGAAGACATTTCCTGGTTGAATTCCGGAATGGATCTTGAACAAGTGTCGAGCGGAGAAAAGGAAAAGGAAGTGAAAAAATCATGTATTGGGTGGAAGGAACTATCTCTAGTGAGAGGTGAGCTCTTCCCGAACATCTAGCTGTGGTTTAACTTCCTACTTAGGACTGACAAGGTAAGTTACTTCTCCTGCTTCACGGCCCTCCTCCTGAGATGTGTGGATGCAGGTGGTCAGTTCTAGGTGGACTCAGCTGCTGATACCTTCAGCTGTGTGTTTTCACCTCCCACTGCACCTTCCTCTTTGCCTATGAGTTTGTCTTTTCTTTTCCCAGTGTATTCTTCCACCTGCTGTCAGTCTTGAAGTCTGCACCATCAGCTACATTGACCAAAACTACCTGAGATGTTCATTTAAATAATTTCAACTCTGATTCTGTTTTCTACTGAAATTATCTTGTGGCATTATATTATACACTTTTTTTCTTTTTTGGTTTTTTTTTTAAGACAGAGTTTCTCTGTGTAGTTTTGGTGCCTGTCCTGGATCTTGCTCTGTAGACCAGGCTGGCCTTGATATTATACACTTTTAAACTTAGCTTTTAAGGAATAAATGAAAGTGTTAATTTCAAAAGTCATAGAAATAGTCACTAAAGTATCAAACTTACTGTGTATAGTTACACTTCAATATTTAAAGCTATTTTAGAAAAAAAGTAAATGTTTCCAAACGATCAGCCAGGGATGAACAAAACAAGTTGGATATAGTGGGTACAGTATACTAAATCTTAGAATATGACAAGTTCAAGATTGTAGGTCTAAATAAACAACTCATCAATGGTGAAATCTTAATACCTAAGGAGTGGGTTTCATTGTCTGTAAAATGTGAAATTTATTTAAATCAAAATTTCTAAAAGTATATTTGTCAAAATGTTAATCTTTAGAATTTTTTCAGTCTCTGTGTGCACATGTATGTTTGTGTGTGTGTGTGTGTGTGTGTGTGTGTGTGTGTATGTGTGTGTATAATCTTAGGTGACTTTCCTCTGACGTCACTCACATTTGTTTTAGACAAGGTCTCTCACTGGCCTGGAGCTAACCAGCAGGCTGAGCTGGCAGGTAAGTGAGCCCCAGGAACCTGTCTGTCTCCAGCTCTCCAGCTCCACAATTACAAGTTCACAGCACACTTTTTTATTTTATGTAAGTTCTGAGGATGAGACTCGGAACCTTATGCTTGTACACCATGCTTTTAACCAGCTGAGCTACCACCCCAACCCTATTTATAGCTTTTATATGGAAGAAAATTTGCTCTCTTATCAAATATCTGTAAGAATGTTTGTCAGACAAACCACAGAGGTTTGCGTAGTTAAGGATTTGTCAAAGGTTCTTAATCAGTCTCCTTTGTGTACATTTCCTATGCCTATCTAATCACTGTGCACTTTATCTATCCCACCCCAGCCTCTAGTATCTATATGTTTAATGCACAAATACTTTGGAATGCTTACAAGTCCTTTGACAATGACCTCCTACAAAATGGTTCTGGTAACTTTCTCAGCCATCGGTTCTACTTGGCCACTTAAACACACACATACAGGCAGAATGAAGCCATTCATTGATTATCCAAAGTGATGTGCCACAAAGATTCTGAGTAATTAGGACATTTCTGTGTTGTTTGCTGCATGAGCAGACCCAGACACGCATGCTGTGTTCATTGGAAAAATACATTCCAGCCTCACCCTAACATCTTCTGTGTGGGTAAAGACTAGAACATACAGAGACTAGCGGAGATACGAAATAAAAGCAGGCACCAAGACAGAAGCAACCCAAACTCCACAGGGAAAAGCAAATGGGTGTCTGCGGAGTGTGTTGTTCCAAACTTGCATCAATTATTTTCCTTTTCCTTTTCAACAAATGTAAAACCAGTTAGGATATAAAAAGAGGACACATTCTTGATTCCATTCTGGAAGAAGCTCATACGCTTACTCTTGGGCTATCAAATGGGAATGTGGGATCTGTTGTGCTGAATGAGCTAGGAGAAACAGCAGACTATATTTTAATGCTACTTTCAGAAGTCTGACTTTATCCCATCATGTCCCTAAGGAAAAGACCAGTCTAACTTCTCCAAAGCTCGTCTGGCATACATCATGTTATTTATATGCTGTTGACAATTGGCTGAACCCCAGGTATCCCCACCGATGCACAATTCCTAGAAAATTCAGCCCATGATATTATGTGAGGAGGTTTTCTGCTTTTCTACAAGTAACTTATTCAGTTATATTGATTGGTATTGGCTCCCTTCACCATTCTTTTGCAATTCCAATCTTCTGAACAGCACAAATATAGGAAGCTTAAATACAGTCACACAGGATGGATGACTGCTTCGGCAACAGTCTGGCACCATGCTGTATGTGATGAACCCCAGCAGCCCGCTCTCTTTCCAAGGAACATTTATTAGCAACAATAGCTGTTTTGCTTCTGTTACCAGAAATAATATTCTATTAAACGACTCTCAACATGCCCTTTTGGTAACAAATGAAAATCTTTCAAATTAAGTTAAATGGCACAAGATTCTTGAAAAGAAGTTAATTTCTTGCATCGAAGAAGTTATAGATTTCTTAAGTTGCAGAAAATAGAATTATAGTGTATACATTTAAAAGGATAATAGAAATATGTGGCTCTCCAAGGCAAAATTTCTGGAGTGGCCTCAGTAGCCACTTAATACTGATTTAGGAGTCTTCTCCATGATAATAATACAACTGTTTATATCTCATTAAGCCTTAGTAGAAAGTGGAAAATATAAGAAAAATATATTTCTCCAGTACAGTGCAGTATTTAAACATTGTCCAGCTAAGAAACTGACTTCAGCAATGGGATATTATTCTCTACTGATTCTATGCTTCTACTATATATGGTAATTATACTGCAGGTGAAGAAAAACAACCTATTAGGGTCTTAAAAACACATGTGAAACATTAACCTGAGTTAAAAAAAACTTTCATGAATTAAAAGCTCATTATCAGTCTCCGAGATACATATTTTAAAAACATTTCCTTTGTTTCTGCTTCAAATGTACCTGAGACTATCTGAGTAAAAATTGCACCCATAATTATAAAATTCCTATATTGGGTTTAATTATTAACTAACATGGAATCAGAGCTATAGGATTAATATCATTAGCTTCTAATACAAAGAAGGCGGTTATTGACTTAAAGATCAATAGTAAAAGTCTCATGTAAGAAAATTTTATTAGTCTTTATATTTTCCATTTTTCTCTTTCTTGAAACCAGATATTTACAAAAGAGCTTAAAATAACATATTTGAACTTCTGTTATAAAATAGTTATCATATATAATACATACACATATTGTTCTGATTTTGTGGAGGAAATGAAAGGAACTGAAAACATTGTTTCAATACTTGCAGGCAATACCTTCAAAGCATGTAAGAAACTTAAGATGCCCAGTGAATCAAAAGAACTCTAACATTTAATGATTTAGTAAATGATGCCAGCATATTGTTATCACTCCTAGAATGTCAAAATTAATCCATTGGCTGAAAAGCTTTGAAATGATGTAGAATAACGTGAGATACTGGACCATCTCTTCAAGTATAGCAGAACAACAGACTGAATATGCCCTAGCACAGAGAGAATTTGTCATCCTCTTATTCCTCTGGAACCCAGGAAATTCTTCTCAAAGGAAAAATAACCAGCTGCTTTCCGTTTTCTCTAAACACAAAAAAGAGTCTCTACTGCTTACCAAGTCCCCTATACGCCTCTCCTGTATGTTAAAAGCTCCTGGTACGACATGATGCCCTACATGTGAGACAGAAGAGAAATGATGCCTTCTGACCAAGAACACCACCTTCACTTCCCCTAAATTGCTACGTTGTTGCATTAGTGAAGATTTTGTAGACTGTTAAAATGCAGGTATTTAATGAACAATATCCTTTATGTTTATCAAGGCAAGCATGTTTGCCTATAGGCATCTCTAATCTAGCAGCAGAGACACATGTGATGTGCTACAAAGTTTCTATGGCTACCTCAAATGTCCTTCACAAAGAATGCTGCCTGCAACAATAAACTCAGCTTTGAGCACAGCTTAAGAGACTTACGGGGTTGGAGAGGTGGCTCAGTGGTATACAGAGGACCTGTGTTCAGTTCCCAGCATCTACATCAAGTAACTCACAACCACCTGTGACTCCAGCTCCAGGGAACCCAATATCCTCATCTCT
This sequence comes from Peromyscus eremicus, assembly GCF_949786415.1. NCBI lineage: Eukaryota > Metazoa > Chordata > Mammalia > Rodentia > Cricetidae > Peromyscus > Peromyscus eremicus. The sequence goes on from NC_081427.1 coordinate 61,892,747, forward strand.
CCTCCCTTACCCCCTTCACACAGGTGGCATAAACACACACACACACACATACACACACACACACACACACCCCATATCCATAAAACTAATAGGTAATTTTTTAAAGAGAGGGATTTTTATGACTCAGAAATCATGCTCACCTTTAATCTGGACCACACCTTCTGCTGGAAGCCTGTATGAGGACAATTGAAGAAGGAAGGGGATGTGTTCCTTCTTCACCTGCTTGCCCTCACCAGATACTTGGACTTTCCATTCATTGTTGTATGGCAGCCTGTAAGTCATTCCAATAACCACATGACAGAGTCTATTCCAGGCTGTACACACACACACACACACACACACACACACACACACACACACACACACGAGAGAGAGAGAGAGAGAGAGAGAGAGAGAGAGAGAGAGAGAGAGAGGGATTCCATGACTCTAGAAAACCTGACTAATATAGAAGTTGGGACTGGGACTGACTTATTGTTGTGATAGGCCAGACCATATTTTTGTGCAGAGGAATTTGGACTTTGGTACTTTGGGTTAGGGAAGCTGTGGAACACTTTAAGCACCGCTTAATGGGTCATATTAGTAGGAGCATGGAAGACAGTGGTGCTGAGTGTGATTTGATGAGCTGTGGGAGGCTGCCTCAAGAGGTTCAGAGCTGAAGAATTTTAATATGTTGCCTAGAGGTTGTTCTTGTGATATTTTGGTGATGAATGTGGCTACTTTTTGCTCTTGTCCGAAGAGTCTGTCTGAGGCTAAAGTAAAGAGATTTGAATCAATTCTGTTGGCAGAAGAGACCTCAAAACAACATAGTATAGACTCTGCAGTGTATTAGTGGTAACTCTAATGGATATTTATAATGAAAAGGAGTAAAAAAATATAAAATTTGAGGACAAAAAGAATGGAGTTAAGTGCTGTGTTCAAGGAGATAAACAGATTAAGAAATGGAATAAAGGGAGTGGTGGCCTCAGGACAAGATCCCACCCAGTTAAGTTTCCAACCTGTAAAAAGGAATTTAAAGAAAAGCTTCCAGCCAGATATGATGGTGGACACCCTCAATTCCAGCACTTGGAAGACAGAGGCTGGCAGATCTCTGAGTTCGAGGCCAGCCTGGTCTAGAGATACAGTTTCAGGCCAGCCAAGCTTAGGCAGCAAAGAACAGAAAGCTGATGAAGATGTAATCAAATTAGGAGGCCATGCTCTAGCCCCAGTAAGCAGCAAAACTTGGCAGCTTTGGCCCCATGGTTCTGCAGTTAAGGATAAAAGAAAGGGGTTGTGGAATTTTCCCCCGAGACTAAAGAAAGCAACTGAGGCCAGGCATGTGTCAGGGGTGTCAGGAGGCTTAGAGAGGCCATGGTGTGAAGCTGTGAAGTTAAAGCCTGGACAAACCACCAATACCAGCTTCATACTAACCCTCCCCAAGCTGATACTTCCCTGCCATCCCTGGACCAAGCCATTGTGGAGCTCATGCGGGTTCTCTCTCTTCTGTCATCCTTAAGCACTCTTAAAAACTTACTCATAGCAAAGGAAGCTGTGGAACATCTTCTTCTCATCCTTTTAACACAAAATTATTTGTTTAAATGCTAAAAGAACAGAATGGGAAGTCTCTGTCTTTGTGAAGGCAATGAGGAAAATACCAATAGTCATGATCACTGTGTGTTTCCTCTGTATGGGGGAAGTCTATACCAAAGTTTGGATGTATACATTGCCAACAAACACTTTCTGTAACATTATGACATCTGGTCCACAACTTCTAAACCCTACAGGTTGCCTTGAGATAAGTCACGTTTGTTGCTGGGTTGCTGTGGGATGTTCTACATGCTGTGAATGTGTGTTGCTCTGATTGGTTGATAAATAAAATGCTGATTGGTCAGTAGCCAGGCAGAAAGTATAGGCTGGATAAGCAGACAAGGAGATTTCTGGGAAGAGGAAGGCTGAGTGAGGAGATAACAGGCCGCAATCCAGGGAGCAGCATGTAATGGCACACAGGTAAAGCCACAGAAAATGTGGCAACATATAAATTAACAAAAATGAGCTGAGTTTAAGTTTAAGAGCTAGTCAGTAGTAAGGCTGAGCTAATGGCCAAGTAGTTTTAATTAATATAAGCTTCTGAGTGATTATTTTATAAGCAGCTCCAGGGTCCGTGGAGCTGGGCAGGACTGGAGAAAATTTCAGCTACACCAGGTTATGCAACATTTGAGTTATATTATAACATGAGACTGAGTATATGCAAGTGCTTAGTATACTACAAAGTCCCATGCAGAGGAAACACACAGTGATCGTGATTATTTGTATTTTCCTCATTGCCTTCACAAAGACAGAGACTTCCCATTCTGTTCTTTTAGCATTTAAACAAATAATTTTATGTCAGCATACAAAGTAATGGGTCTTGTTTTGACATTTTGATACGTATATGTCATTACACTTTGTTCATATTCATCTTTCCTCCCCCAATACTCATCTGTAAGATGAATCTTTTTTTTTTTTTTTGGTTTTTCGAGACAGGGTTTCCCTGTGTAGCTTTGCGCCTTTCCTGGAACTCACTTGGTAGCCCAGGCTGGCCTCGAACTCACAGAGATCCGCCTGGCTCTGCCTCCCGAGTGCTGGGATTAAAGGCGTGCGCCACCACCGCCCGGCCAAGATGAATCTTAAAAGGCCTTATTAATTAAAAAACCCAGAGCCAGATACTAGAGTGAAAACTGAGAGATCAGAGAGCAAGCCACAACCAACCTCACCTTGCCAACTCTTCAGCCGATCCTGTTTCCTCAGACTGGAAGCCTCTGAGTCCTCACCCAAAAGTGTCTCCACTGAACTACTGCTAAAAAGCTTCTAGTTCCTCTGCTTCCTGCCATCACTTCCTGGGATTAAAGGCATGTGTCCTTCCCAAGCAAAGACATGAGATCTCAAATCCTGAGATTAAAGCTGTGTGCCACCACTGCCTGGCTCTGTTCCCAGTGTAGCCTTGAACTCACAGAGATCCAGATGGATTAGGCACGTGTGCCACCACTGTCTGGCCTCTATATCTAATCTAGTGGCTGGCTCTGTCCTCTGATCCCCAGATAAGTTTTATTTGTTAGAACACAAATAAAGTATCACCATGCTCATCCAATCTCACTACCTTTTAATTCGGCATTTAAAAAGCACTGAGCTACATATTTTCAGGTAAGAAATTATTTCCTGGCATTAAAGTGAGAGTTTTCAGCAGCCCACGCTAACTCTTCCCAGCACCATTTCAGAATAGGCAAACCCAGCCAGTTCCACCCAAGCCTACCTCTGATCCTCAATGTGAAGGACTGGCATTTCTCAGCAGTTTTCATATTCAAGAGTGCCTTCCTGATTGTGAGTGATAGGCCTGATTCCCCTCAACACAAACTATCTTCTCTATCTCCTTATTATTGTCAGTGAACACGGCAACACCTCAATTCACACTGGACTCATTGGAGGACAGCTATAAATTGTCTAAACATGATAATGTGAAGCACATCAGAATCCTCCTCCCCCTGTGTCTGTTTAGAGCTGTAGGTCTCGGCATTGGATAAATTGAGTAATAGCCCACTGCCCTTGAGTCCTGTCAATTATCAAGCAAAGCTCATCTAAGCAAATGGCTGTGCAAAAAGATGTATAGATGTAAACCTGCCTTCTTTAACAATGTTCTTAGGTGGTATTAAAATAAATGCCACAGGAGGATCTTGTAAGTAAATTCCTGCTTCATAATTTTGACCTTTGCTGTTCAAGAACATTCAGCCCCTCATTACCATATCCTGTTCATGTATATTTATAGGAATGCATGTCAAGAGTCCCTGATAGCTGTGACTTACCAACGATACTGCAGGCACTTGTATGAGTTACTGTTTGTAACTGTGTAGTGTATTGTTGTGAGAAATTGTGTTTACCAATAGTCAGCTCATCAAACTTTGAAAGAGATGAAGCCTAGAAGCCCATATCAGGACATATTCTTGTAATATCAGGACCCTCAACTTCCTCCACCTACGAGAATCAGAGGAGAAAAACAATGAAATGTGTCTGGGGTAGCAGGCACTGAGGATTCCATCGTTATTGACAAAAGCTGGGAGCTGACTGGAGGCATCACTGATAGCTGGGCTGAAAACTGGCATCTATAATGAACCTTTGAGCAGCATCCAGCAGGCTTTTAAAAATATGTATAATTTAGCTTTGATAGTTTTCATAAAGTAGATGTTTGATTCTGCCAGTGACCTTTCATGAACTTCTAGCCGTGTATAGTCTTTTGGTGAAAAGGTAAAAAAAAAAAAAAAAAAAAAGACTCTCATTTCCCTACTAAGGTGGTAATTACACTTAAGTTGATGTAATTCTGATGTTCGTGGGAGATCTTTGTAATTTACCCTTCCACAGGCTCTCTGTGAAGCTTTTTTTCCCTTGAGAGAGAGTTTAGAAGAAAAAAAAAACTAACATGCTTGCAAATTGGCTAAGTGTTGCGTTACAGTGGTGTGCAACCCATTGATAGACCTTTATGCTTTGAACTTCCATAACAGCATTTGAGAGATTAAAATCGCCTTCGCCAGCAAGCATTCGCTTTCTTAAAGTTCCTATTTCTGAAGCATGAAAGCCCTGAGTTTTGAAAGATGTGTAAGTTCAAGCAAAGCAAACAGTACTTCTCCTCAAATGAGTTCAATGGTGGTTAAGGCTTTTAGAAAACGACTTTTTTTGAGGCTGTCTACAAATAGCTAAAGAAATTTGTCCTTCATTCAACATCTTGGGTTGCTCTCCCATTCTGGTAATTACCCTGTTGCCAACCCAATTAAGATTTCAGAAGGAAAGATGATTATTCATTGTAGCAATTTCACTTTTTAGTCAGTGGTAAATTCTGTGAGAAAACTTCATCCTGCAACTTTCCCATCATCCTGAAATGGGGGTCCTTGGTTTTCAGCCAGAGAAACATGCAAGCCTATCAATATAATTCATGCTGCTTAGAGGGGAAAAATACAGGCTTTTCCCAAGCCAGGGCAATTAGCCTTTGGCATCGGAATCCTAGATTATTTATCCACTCAGAAACATCTATACAATGAGAAACAACCGCCTTGAAAGGCACTAAAATGTTGCATACGGTTCCCAGGGGCACCTTGCCTGATGATGCATTTAATCAAGCGCTGTTTAGAGTTATTTGCATTCTGTGCATCTATCCAGCCATGGGAGATAGTCACTGAAACAGCTAAACAAAGCAGTGCTTAGAAAAATTCATCTAAGCTAGGACTTGTTTCTACAGGTTTCCAAAAAATGTCCCAATTCTACTAAGGGGTATTTCCAAGCAGAAGACAATAGCTTTAAAAACAAAACAAACAAACAAAACCAAAAAAAAAGATCTCCAAAAAGCAGAAAAAGATGATAAAAAGCAAGTGAGTGGGTGGGTGGGTCACTATTCTCTCAAACTCTCAGACTACTTACTGGTCAGCATCATGTGTCTCCTTTTCAGAACCTTACTTTTCATTTCTCAATAACAATATAAACTACATGAGAACAGAACAATGGGAGTTCATGCCAATGTATCTTAAACAAACAGTACTTGGATGGGTAATGGGTTCTTTAAAAAATATCTTCTAATTAGTCAACTATTGGCTTCCAATATAAACAAGATTTCCATTGGGGGTGATGAATATCCCACTCAATTTGATCCCTCCTTTGGTTCTTTGAATCAAGGTCTTTCCTTTAATCTCAAATCCTTTTTAGCAGTCCTGCACCCTCAGGCCAAGTCCCACAGCCTGAATCAAGCTGCTCCTGAACAGCTCTCTCTGGAAGAGAGATAAGAAGCACTCTGACAGTATGCACGAGACGTGCACTCATGTTCAAGCCAGACAAAAGTCACAGAGAAGAGGAAGTGGACACCAAGAAGCTGCTCTCAACTGATAGCTGCTGGGAAAGGAAAAGGCAATTTTCTTCAATGGGGGTGGGGGTGGAGGACAGTGGATATCAACCACACTCCAGAGCAGGCTCCTTCCTTGCTCAAGAGTAGTTGGCCAATGCAAGATGGACTCCATGTTTTGTTTTGGTTCTGTTGATACTTTTTTGTTTGTTGGTTCTAGTTTGGGTTGGGTTTGGGAATTTCAGGGAAAATCTGGCGGAAAAGAATATGATTAAAACATATTGTATGAAAAAAATTAAAATATCTACCTACATTTTTTCTAAGGAAGCAGTCTATGCTTGACAGCTTGCAGCCTTTGTACCTGAGTCCTCTGTGTTCTTTGTCACGCAAGCTATGCTGATCTACACGATACGAAATGAAACTTCCTGCTACCCCTGCTAGGTTAAGAAAGGTCAGACTTTTCATGTCTTCTGGGGAATGGTCCGGAGACTCCTCCAGGGATTTTTCTCAGGGAAGTTCTCTGAAGAGGCTACTCTGCTCCCTCCCCCACCATCATCCCTCTCATGGTGGCTAAGCTCTCTGTTTCCCTTTCTCCGATTCTCATTCTCAATCTAGCTCATCTCCAGGTTTTCTAGGGAGAACTCTTCTTCACACTAAATCTCTATCGTATTTAGATCTCAATGTTGCATTGTGTCTGTCTAACGCTCTTCTTTCCAGCGTGAGGCTGAGCACAGCCTCGAGTCCCTTTCTCCTCACAAACTACATCCTCTGAAGGGAAGTGTGTGTCAGCTTCCTTTCCTGACCAACTCTTGCTGTGTTATTTTTATTTCTTTTATTATATTTAAGATTTTCCAGCTCCTCTGTACTCGTGATGTCTCCTGATTCTGAAGTCTCATAAGTAAAAAATGTATCATTTAAACTTCCCTATACAAGATTTAATAAATGCATAATAACTACATATCAGAAAAACAATTCTTCATTTAAATAATGGAGCTTTGTGTACAAGAATAACAGGAAAATGATTCTTTGGAATTCAAGCTATTCATCGGTAGAGGAATATCCATGCAAATTATCTAGCTTCCTTATTGTCAAGGAACATATGGACCATATATTTGAATATTATCAATTCATTCTAATAAAATTGGAATTCTATTAGCAACTTTTAGTTCCTTCTCACCAAAGAAAAAATGAGGACCCATTTGGGGCCTGGAAGCACTCAAATACCCTGAAGGATAATCTCAACTATACTATTTATTAGTCATGTAATCAGACCTCATTGTTCAGCCTCAGTGCCTCAGTTTCTAGAACGGTGAAATAGCAATAACTCTCAGATTTTGATGAGGATTAAATTAATCAATACAAATAAAGCATGTGGTATGTACTGACAAAAATTACTTTTGTTTTTTTTATCTTAGAGAATTTTGAACACCCCTGTATGCCCCAGATACATTTTGTTCTATCCCAGCTGAGAATAATATTCCATTTCTTAGCCTGAGGTTGTAAGTAATTAGTCATTGAACTTTTTGTTCTGTACTTGCACAGAATGCAGACTTCATGCAATGACTCTGAATTTTGTTGAGACTTATAACAAACAAACAAACAGTGCTTCACAGCATTGCACTTTGGTATGCTGATCTCTTTGAACTAATGTAGAACCAAGGCCTCTCTCTCTCTGACCTTCTAATCCCTTCCTATCTCATGTCCTCCTTCCTTGAAGCACAGAAAAAGGGTTCTTTGCATATGGTTATATCTTCTGAAAGGGGATTCAACTTTCTATGTCTCCTCCCCAGCAGTATCATCAATCGGGGAAGATTAATTGGATCATAGGACAAGAAAACAAAGGTTCATACCATTCCTAGACAGACTTTGTCCGAGCCTATCAGCTATTCTCTAGACAGAGGCTTTGAAATAGTTCTTAGCCTTGAAAAACTATTTGTCTGCATAAAAAGTTAATGAGGTACATTTGCCTGTGATTCTCATTCTTTGTTGAGTGTTTGTGTGGTTTAGGTATCAGGATAACTGTGGCCACTTAAAAAAATTGGGCAATGCTCTTTATGTTTTTATTTTGTGGTATAATTTGAGGAGTATTGTCATTAATCCTTCTTGAAAAGTCTTGTAGAAATCTATGCTAAAACCATCTTGTCCTGGTTATTTTTCTTTTGTTTTGTTTTCTTTCATTGGTAGACATTTAATTACTGCTTCTGTTTTACTTGGGATTATAAGTCTGCTTAAATTGTTTATCTAATATTGTTTTAACTTTACTTGGTAGTATATAACAAGAAAATATCCATTATTTTTGCAAAATATTTTCTGAACAATTTTAAACTTTATTAAATAAAAATTGCATAAACACAACTATAAGATAATGAACAGAAAAGTTAAATACAATTTATCACATGTAAAATGGATTATTGTATAATGAGCAATATCAACCCTAAATCCCCACTTCCACAGTGAGAATGGGATACAGCAATATTAACCTAATGAATTAAGTAAAAAACATAACTTTAAATTGAATCAAACTTTCCAAATAATTCAATATAGCAAAGCTGAGGTTTGGATTCAATGAGACCTGGGATAATAATGGATATTTACCATTATAGTTACTTCTAATCAACTTCCAAAAACTAAGGAAAGTCTCCTTAATTCTGGGAAAGAATGTGTCTTTAAATAACCATGATGCTTTTCTCAACAGTTCTGCATCCTATGCAAGTCCAGTAGAGTATGATGGGTCAGGAAATTATCAGTATGTGCAGTTCATTGTCTTTTTTGTACTATTTTCAAGCTTTAAAAAATACATTAAAAAAAACCTCCATCTTCAATTTAACAGATACAACTCCATCATTAGAAATGAGAGTCAACACTTCATGCCTCTTCTTGCTGATGTCCCTCCTGATCTTAAGCAGGAATGACATTGTGATGGGCATTCCTTTTAAGAGTAAACAGTTCAAACAAGGAATAGAGTTGGTAACTAGAGAATATTGTAAAATGACAACTGCCAAGGTTTGCAAATGAGTGAGAGAAAACATAAACAATCATTGGTGGGGGAAGAAGACAAAAAAATCATAAACTAAATCCAACATTAAACCAATTCACAAACTAAATCCAACATTAAAACAATGTTTTTTGAACATGTGTTCTTGTGTGGGTTGAATTGCACTTTCTAAGCTTGCAGTAGTTGCATGCAGCCTATACAAGGCATTAGGCAGGACTCCCCAGGTCAGGACTACATTGAAGAGAGTGTGCTTCCTCCATGTCAGGCAGTTTAGTATCTGTTTAAATCTTTTCAACCCATCTTGTTTGAGGTATATAGAAACATCAATGGAAAAGTGCAGGGGTGCCATACCCACAGGATCGATGTTGTTATAGTAATTGACTATGCAGGATTTCTCACACCATCCTCTTCCTAAAGATGGACATGTGTTGCTGAGAAAAGGTAAGCGGTTGATCTCTAGAAATGTAATCTGCATATTTACAAGTAAAAATTCCACAGTCACTCCCATTCAGTTGTTGAGGAATCTCCTTTGATGTCATACTGTATCTTTTCCACTCCAAAGGGTCCAGCTCAATGTTCCTTCGAGTTTTGCTCTCATTTTGTAAATATTCAAAGATGGTCTCACAAATACTCTGCCCTGTCTGTCCCATTGAATCAAAGTATATGATACTCTGTTTCTTTGGTTGATTACTATTAGGCTCCAATGTACCTTCTGGTGAATAGGTACTAGAATAATTTCTTTTTCGAACAGTTTTATTCCTCGAGTCCATCTTTTAACTGAACAGTAGCCACCATGCTTTAGTTTAGGATAAAAGAAAATGTTGAACACATGAATAGCTGGGTACCCTTTTTTGTTATTTCTCTCAACCAGAAGATTCATGTAAAAATTTATAACCTCATCATTGAGCCACTCACCATTCTCTGGTGTGTGGATATCTCCTCGAGTAATATGCAATTTTAATGCACTAGTTAAGATTTCTTCCTGGGGTTCTGGACCTAGTGCATTTCTTATTTCCTTTTCCATGTCCTCTGTAACATTAAGGACTTCATCTGTTCCTCTGCCCTTTTCCTGTTCTGCAACAGGCTTTTTCTCTGCCATAACTATTGGCATCTTGTTGGGGAGTGACCTATTGCTGCCACTATGCAGGAAGACTTGAGCCTCTGCTCTTAGCAAGTGAGGCTCCAAGTGGTGTCCCCTTCTTCCTTCAAGGTTTACTGCATCTTTTTTCTGTGTATCAGAAGAGTTCTCTGTACATGTCCTCACTTTCAAGTCTGGTGAGACACATTCTTTTATTGGAACAACAGTGGATTGTTTAGGATCACAATCAGTTGTTCTGGATCCATGACTGTCCTTCCACACAATCTTTGATCTTCACGGTATCTACCCGGGTTGTGAGAGCTCTCTGTGGGTCAGATTTCATATTATCACTGGGTGGAAGGTGCTGCAGTAACCTTTGGTACTTTTGCCTTTGGTGGTTTTCGGCATATTCCTCCATGAGGCAACAGGGCCGCTTGCGACCCTTCCCACCATCCCCAGACTCTCTTCCAGTTACAGCCTGCTCCTGTGGACCTGTGGCCCACTCTAGGGGCTTTAGTTGTCTTAGACTTTCTTGACGGGATTCCCGTACCTCATCCTTGCATGGCTGTTGACTTTGAAGCTCTCGGTCTTGCTGTTCCTGAGGTATCCTCTTCTGAGTTTTGCTGGGCTCTTCAAACTCCAAACCTGTTCCACCCTCATTTTTGCATTTGAGTTTTTTACCTTGTCCCAAAGCTTCAGACTCAATCTCTGTTCCATCTTCATCCTTGTATTTCCGTTTTCGACCTTGCCCAGAAGCTTCAGGCTCCATCTCCATCCCACACTGTTTAGGTTGCCACAAGGACTCACTTCTGGATTTGCTGAGTGCTGACTCCCCAGTATGGTATAGCCTTCCTATTTCCAAATGAATGCAACTGTCTGCCTGAATCTGGCTAGGTATTTTTGGGCTATTGTCACACTAGTATCTGAAGTATTACTTATTCTAGTAATGTTATAATCCACAAATTGGTTCAAGGTCAGAAACCTATCAGTCCATAGGATGAAGAGCTCAGAATAGCTTTTCTTTATAAACAAGAGTTGACATTGGATGTCAGGTCAGTCAGAGTACAAAGCCAATTGAGCTGGCAATGGGAACCAACTAACTGTCAATAACCAAATGTTGGCAGTTCACCAGGGTCCACTGTGGGAAACCCCGTGGACTTCTAGGATTACTATCAGAAGTGTCCCGCAAGGGCTCAGTAACCAACTAAAGATCCAGAACTTTGAAACTGGATGAATTGTCCTAGCCACTGTAAGACACCAGGCCTTAACCATGCAAATAACACATCAGAGGCAAGCCTCACAAGTGATGCTTGTCTCAGAGGTTGCCCTACCCACAGCCTTCAAGGTTCCATATCTGATTGTGATGTGACCTGAAAGAACGTAAATACATGTTATTTGGAGGGTGGCAGCCTTGCTCAGTCAGAAGTTGAAAGTCAGGGTTAAAGTGTTACACACTAATCATACACATCTCAGTTCACTTCTGGAGAGCACAGGGTTACATAGATCGTCTCAGTACAATCTAGCTTGTCCTGATTAGTACATTTTTTAGGAAATTGTCCATCAGAGTCAATAATAGAAAACAAATTATAATTGCCCTTTAAAATGGCTCCTCATGTATGCTTACTAATTACAAAGAAAAAAGAATTTTACAGTTATAAAACCCAGTAGGTACTGTTGTGTGACAAAACTTTTAATGTGGAAATGAAACATATGTCTACTCTCCCCAGATAGAGAACCCAGGATAGATCAAAGTACAGATACCCCCAAAGTCCAACTTGTTGAACAAATAAGTTTTATTGGGGTTGCTTAGAGTAATATGGGTGAGGGGTTATTTACAGGAGCAGAAATGACTCAAAGACAGGTGCATCATCATAGCATGAGTGACAGCTCACAAAAGCTGGGAACCTGGAAACACTGCACACCCTTCAGGCAACTCAATAGGCTGGAGAGTGTTATTTCTGGGTGCCTCAGTTGATCTAAACCTCTTTTAAGCAGCTGGCTTGTTTCTGCTTCTTCCAGGTAGCTGGTCTGAGGTTGGCTCTTCTGAGAGTCTTCCTTTCTGCTCAGCTTCCTTCCATTGAGAGGTACTCAGTTTTTATTGCTTATTTTGGCAAGGAGGGTTCTAGTGAATCTTGTCAGTTTCAGGGACTTTCTGAGCTCTTTTGAGTTGTTTGTCTTCCCACTTAAGGAGCTTCCCATCAGGGTGGAATGTTTCAATCTTGGAGGAAACTGTTGACAACAGGTACCAACACACCAAGGATAAGTACGCTGCCATAAGAGAGTAAATAAAATCTCAGCATTGTCAATAGGATTCATTGAGAAAAAGACACATCACTACTTTGGTGACAGTCCTGGCAATAACACAAGCCCTGAACTCGTCCCTAGAAGACAGTAGTAGGAATTAAATTGGAGCTGGAGTTACAGATGTGTGGTTTTTCAGTGGGTGCAAGAATCTGAATGCAGTCGCCATCATTATACAACAAATACTTTAACTACTGATGTTCTCTGGCCCCTTGAGTAACTCTTTCATCTAATTTAAAAAGTAGAGATTTTTCACAAAAGTGTGAGCAAAGATATAGAGACATATATTGTTTGTGTTTACCATTGAAATGTAACACTTAACCAACTGTGTAAGTATATTTATACCATTGTTTTATTGTAAGGAAAAAATGTACTCTTTTCTGTAAAAGGTTTGACTTTCTTATAATTTTTATTTCGCCAGGTGTCATTTTATTCTTACCAGTCTTCTTTCTCCCCTTTCTAATTACACCTTGGAGATATTTATTCACAAGCAGAAAAAAGTTCAAATTCCCACACTGATCTTTACATTGCTGAATAACTTAATGACCGGACTCCCTTTATATTGGTGAACATTCTGTTTAGAGGATAAATTTACTCTACTAGGATTGTAAAAGCAGGTGTTTTTAGCTTTAGCTTGTGTAAGCCATTAGGAAGTTGCTCCTACCTTAAATATATCCTGTCAGCTTCCTGAAGATGATCTACTTCCTGGTGCAATTGGGTGTAGTAAGCATTCCCATTGAAATCACCAGCCCTCAAATAACAACACAGAGATTTATTATTAATTATGAAAGCATGGGCTTAGTTTAGGCTTTTTTCTAACTAGCTCTTACAACTTAATTAACCTGCTTCTATTAATCTATGTTCCATCATGTGGCTTGATTACCTTTCCTCTGTCCCATATGTCCAACTTTTTCTGCCTCCTGTTGGCATTTTCCGAGCACCCAGATTCATCCCTTTCACTTCTCTCTCTCTCTCTGCTGGAAATCCTGCATATCCTCTCCTGCCTAGCTATTAGCCATTCAGATCTTTATCACACCAATCACAACAATACATCTTCACACAGTGTACAAATATCCCACAGCATTTCCCCCTTTTTATTTAATTTAAAAGGAAAATTTGTAATTCTAACATATATAACTGTATACAGTAAGAAGAATTATCAGATAAGAATTACATTCACAATGTTCAGTCCATTTGTATTGGCAAATTTGGAGAAAGTGCTATAATATCTATCTTTGTGAATCCAAAGTTTTATACCTAAACCATTTTTCTACCATAACTTGCATTACCATCCTAAAAATATTTTTTAGACTTTAAAACATTCTTAGATAAACAACTTAAGATTTTATGTTTCTCAGCCTTATAAACATTATATCTCTGATGTAAATTTCTTTTCTGAATTTGGTAACAAGGAAAATTGTAACTATAACTACCTAGTCTTCAACCCCATCAAAGAACGGAGAAGGATATATTACCTCAGTAAACAGGAAGTGCAGAGCAAACAACTTCCAAAACTATAGAAATGGCAAAGATATCTGGCTGCCTGGACAGTCACTCAAGGTCCTTCTACAATGTTGGGACATTTATCTTCATGCTACAGGCCCAGAATATCTGACAGTTTTCTGTGAAGCAGGAATTTTGAAGGACTGTCCTATATTTTAAAGTTCAGCCATTGCTTTCTTTTTGTCTCCTTCTTGTCAAATTTGAACAGCATACTGTCAGCAGTCAAGGCAAGGACAGTTTCTTTCCTAATAGCTAGTTTTGCCACATTGAAAGCAAACTCCACATGGATGTTCTTCGATACCCATCATTCTTTTTTGAAGCAAATTGGCACTTCCAGGAGCAGACATGTCTCACTGTCATGATAAGCCTTATGTTATTAAAACATCTTAAATGTCATATTCTATAGATCTCTAAAGTGTTTGAAGACAACTTATCTATCTAAAATATGTCTCTGTTTCACTTTGAAAGCATACTTAACTTGAATACATGTTTGATTCTTTTTTTTTTTTTTTTTTTTTTTTTTGGTTTTTCAAGACAGGGTTTCTCTGTGTAGTTTTGCACCTTTTCCTGGAACTTACTTGAGAGCCCAGGCTGGCCTTGAACTCACAGAGATCCACCTGGTTCTGCATCCCAAGTGCTGGGATTCTTATAGAAGACTACTAACCTGTATTTCTTAATTATCTTAAATAGTTTATAATAATAGTTTCCAAGAACTAGAAATTTACATTACATTGTTAAATGAACTGCATAGGTATAATACCTTAAACAAGAGTAGAAACATATATACAGTATAACAAAAGTAACCTTAACTTTATATCAATATACAAAAATCCATACCTATGTAAGATATTTAAGACTAGTAGTTGCTTTTGTAGTTTAAACGTAGATTAAATAATCTGCCCTGTTTTTGTCCTGTAAAATAATGTTATACTGACATTTCTTTATCCTCCCTTTTATTTCCAGAATAAGGTCCCTGAATCTAATCTCCCTTGCTCAGCTTTTTCTGACCATAACCAACAATTTCCAACCAACCCCCATAAATGGTGATAAACATTCATAATCCATCAAATGACCAAAAACTACCCACCCCACCTCTTGGGAACGTTGGTGTCATGTATTCTAGACTGCTTCCTGTTGTCTGGGTCCATGGCATCTTTAGGGGACACTGAGAAAATTGGGACAATGGTCAAGTCCTGGGATAGCCAGCCAGCTCCCTAATAACAGCATGGAGACTTATTAATTACGAAAGTTCGCCCTTAGCTTAGACTTGTCCCACTAGCTCTTATAACTTAAATTAACCTGCTTCTATTAATCTACATTTTACCATGTGGCTTTTTACTTTTTTTTTTCATTTTATATTGCCAACTCCCTCTGTGTCCCATTGACATCTCTCTGGTATAATTCAAATGGGTAGATTCCTAGTCCTCTCTCTCTTCAGAAATTCTGCCTATCTCTCCTGCCTAACTATTGGCTGTTAAGCTCTATATTAAATCAATCACAGCGACACATCTTCACACAGTGTAAACAAGTATTTTGCAACAGTTGGGCTAGTCTTAAAAAAATGCTGATTGTTTCAAAATATTTCAGTGCCTCGCTATTCCTACAAGGTAATTGGTCACAAGATTAAACAGATTGACTGCTAAATTCTTCTTTTGTATAAAATGCCTGCTTGCTTGGATGGGTGAGGTACCTGCTGGACATATGTTATAAAATCAAGCCTTGCCCTAACCCAGACGGAATATGAATTAATCTGGCTACCCAAAATTAATAACTTCTTGGTTTTGGCCTATATAATCCTTTGGTTAACAATAGTTGAGGCCTTCCTTAGCTAGCAAACTCTCTATGGTTTTGTCCTGACCAGTCTCTTTTTAATAAAAAAAATTCACTAAATCCAAAACTTGAGTCAGACTGGTAAATTTCTGGACTACCCTAGACCCACAAAACCTTTTCTGTAATTTCTCTTGCCTTTTCATGGTTCAAGTCTTGCTGAACAGTGTTTCTCTCTTTTTAGTTACTAGACTTATGTTTCCTTGGCTGGCTGTTCTGCTAGCAACTCTAAAAGGATGTTCAGCTTCATGGAAAGCACATCCCTCATATTTTATTCCTGATTTTCAAATGGATCTTCTGTGTATTTCTGCACCCATTGTAGGTTTTACTAGGTCAACAAACTTTCCTTATAATCCTGCTTAGAGAGGCTTTTATTTTTGTGTTTTTATTTTTAATTTATTTTATTGTTAAGAAATTTTTTATTCATTTTACATACCAACCTCAGATCCCCCTATCCTCCCTCCTCCCACCCCTTAGTTTTCCCCCTTAACCCACCTCACATTTCTACCTCCTCCAAACAAGGTCTCCCATGAGTAGTTAGCAGAGCCTGGTACATTCCATTGAGGCAGGTCCAAGCCCCTCCCCCCTGCACCAAGGCTGCTCAAGGTGTCCCACCATAGGCACTGGGCTACAAAAAGCTTGCTATTCACCAGGGACAGATCTAGATTCCACTGCCTTGGAGCTCCCTAAACAGTTCAAGCTAAACAACTGTCTCACCTATCCAGAGAACATAGTCCAGAATTGTGGTGGTTCCACAGCTATTGGTCCACAGTTCATGAGTTTCCACTAGTTTGGCTGGCTGCCTCTGCATATTTTCCCATCATGATCTTGATGTCCCTTGCTCATAGAATCTCTCTTCTCTCTCATTGATTGGACTCCTGGAGCTCAGCATGGCACCCGGCCATTAATTTCTGCATCTGTTCCTATCAGTCACTGGATGAAGACTCTATGATGAGAGTTAGGGTATTCACTAATTTGATTACTGGAGTAGGCCAGTTTCAGGCACCCTCTCATCTATTACTAGTAGTCTAAGGTGGGGTCATCCTTGTGGATTCCTGGGAACTTCCCTAACACCCTGTTTCTCACTATCCCCATGTCTTCATTTATCATGGTATCTCTTTCCTTGCTCTCCCTTTCTGTCCCTGTTCCAGCTCAAATCTCCCATTCCCTTATGTTTTCATCCCCCATTCCTTGCCCTCCATTACCCCACCTCACCCCCAGTTTGCTCATGTAGATCTTATCTATTTCTCTTTTGCTGGGCAATCTATCTGTTCCTCTTAGGGTCCTCCTTGTTAGCTAGCTTCTCTGGAGCTGTGGGTTGCAGTCTGGTTATCCTTTGCTTTACATCTAGTATCCATGTATAAGTGAGTGCATACCATGTTTGTCCTTCTGAGTCTGGGTTACCTCACTCTGAATAGTATTTTCTAGTTCCATCCATTTGCCTGCAAATTTCATGATATCATTGTTTTTAATGATGAGTATACTCCATTGTGTATATGTGCCACATTTTCTTTATACATTCTTCGGTTGAGGGGCATCTAGGTTGTTTCCAGGTTCTAGCTATTATGAATAATGCTGCTATGAATAGAGTGCCCTTGTGGTATGGTTGAGCTTTCCTTGAGTATATGGCTAGGAATTGTTTAGCTGGGTCTTTAGGTAGTTGATTCTCAATTTTCAGAAAAACAACCATGCTGATTTCCAAAGTGGCTGCACAAGTTTGCACTCCCACCAACAGTGGAGGAGTGTTCCCCTTGCTCTATATCCTCTCCAACAATGTTTTTGATCATAGTCATTCTGACAGATGTAAGATGGTATCTCAGAATCATTTTGATTTGCAGTTCCCTGATTCCTAAGGATGGTGAGCAATTCCTTAAATGTCTTTCAGCCATTTGAGATTCTTCCATTGAGAATTCTTATTTAGCTATGTAGCCCATTTTTTAATTGGATTGTTCAATATTTTGATGTCTAGTGTCTTGAATTCTTTATATATTTTGGAGATCAGCCCTCTGTCAGATGTGGGGTTGGTGAAGATCTTTTCTCATTCTGTAGGCTGTTGTTTTGTCTTATTGACCATGTCCTTTGCCCTACAAAAGCTTCTATGTTTCAGGAGGTTCCATTTATTAACTGTTGCTCTCAGTGTCTATGCTACTGGTGTTATATTTAGGAAGTCCCAGTGCCAATGCGTTCAAGTGTAACTGGATTTATCTTGGGGTCTTTCATCCACTTAGACTTGAGTTTTGTGCATGGTGACAGATATGGATCTATTTGCCATCTTCTACATGTTCACATCCAGTTATGCCAGCACCATTTGTTGAAGATGCTTTCTTTTTTCCATTGTTCAGTTTTGGCTTCTTTGTGGAAAATCATATGTTCATAGGTGTGCAAATTAATGTCACGGTCTTCAATTCAATTTCATTGGTCCACATGTCGGTTTTTATGCCAATACCAAGCTGTTTTTATTACTATAGTTCTATAGTAGAGCTTGAGGTCAGGGATCATGATGCCAACAGATGTTGCTTTATTGTACAGGAGTCTTTTAACTATCCTGGGTATATTGTGTTTCCATATGATGCTGAATATTGTTCTTTCCAAGTCTGTGAAGAATTGTCTTGGGATTTTGATGGGGATCAAAATATGGGCTGATCGCCAAAATATTTAAAGATTCATTGCATTGAATGTGTAGATTGCTTTTGGTAAGATTGCCAGTTTTACTATGTGAATCTTACCTATCCATGAGCATAGGAGATCTTTCCATTTTCTGATATCTTCTTCAATTTCTTTCTCCAGAGACTTAAAGTTCTTATCATACAGGTCTTTCACTTGCTTAGTTAGAAATACCCCAAGGTATTTTATATTATTTGTGGCTATTGTAAAGGGTGATGTTTCTCGTATTTCTTTCTCAGCCCATTTATCATTTGTATATAGGAGTGCTACTGATTTTATGGAATTAATCTTGTATTGTGCACATTACTGAAGGAGTTTATCAGCTGTAGGAGTTCTCTGGTAGAATTTTTGGGGTCACTTACATACACTATTATATTGTCTGCAAATAGTGAAAGTTTGACTTCTTCCTTTCCGATTTGTATCCCCTTGATCTGCTTTTGTTGTCTTATTGCTCTAGCTAGAACTTCAAGTACTATATTGAGTAAGTATGGAGAGAGTGGACATCCTTGTCTTATTCCTGATTTTAGTGGAATTGCTTTGAGTTTTTCTCCATTTAATTTGATGTTGGCTATCAGCTTGTTGTAAATTGCCTTTATTGTATTTAGGTATGTTCCTTGTATTCCTGATCTCTTTAGGACCTATATCATGATGGGGTTTTGCCAAAGGCTTTTTCAGCATCCAATGAGATGATCATGTGGTTTATTTTCTTTCAGTTTGTTTATATGGTGTACTACATTGACAGATTTTCATATGTTAAATCATCCTTGTATCCCTGGGATGAAGCCTACTTAGACAGAGTGACTAATTTTTTGATGTGTTCTTGGATTCTGTTTGCCAATATTTTATTGAGTATTTTTGCATCAATGTTCATGAGGGAGATTGGTATGTAATTTTCTTTTTCTTTTCTTTTTTCTTCTTCTTTTTGTTGTTGTTGTTGTGTCTATATGTGCTTTGGGTATCAGGGTAATTGTAACCTCATAAAAAGAGTTTGGTAATGTTCCTTTTGTTTCTATGGTGTGGAACAATTTGAAGAAAAGTGGTATTAGCTCTTCTTTGAAAATCTGGTAGAATTCTGTGCTGAAACCTTCTGGTTTTGGGCTTTTTTTTGGTAGGGAGACTTTTAATGACTTTCTATTTCCTTAGGGGTTATTGGACTATTTAAATAATTTATCCAGTCTTGATTTAACTTTAGCATGTGGTTCCTATCCAGAAAATGATTCATTTCTTTCAGAGTTTCCAATTTTGTGGAGTACAGGTTTTTGAAGTATGATCTAGTAATTCTCTGGATTTCCATGTTGTCTGTTGTTATATCTTCCTTTTCATTCCTAATTTTGTTAGTTTGGATGCTCGCTCTCTGCCTTTTAGTTAATTTGGATAAGGGCTTGTCTATCTTGTTGATTTTATCAAAGAACCAACTTTTTGTTTCATTGATTCTTTGTATTGTTCTCTTTGTTTCTATTTTATTAATTTCAGTCCTCAATTATTATTTTCTAGTATCTATTCTTCTTGAATGAGTTTGCTTCTTTTTGTTCTAGAGCTTTCAGGGGTGCTGTTAAGCCATTTTTGTGAGATTTATCCATCTTCTTTATGTGGGCATTTAGTGCTATGAATTTTCCTCTTAACATTGCTTTCATAGTGTCCTGTAAGTTTGGGTATGTTGTGAATTCTAAAAAACCTTTAATTTTTTTCTGTATTTCTTCCTTGACCCATTGGTGATTCAGTTAGGCATTATTCAGTGTCCATGAGATTGTAGGCTTTCTGTAATTTTTGTTTTTGTTGAAATCTAACTTTAAGCCATGATTGTCTGCTGTGGGATGTTCTGTATAGCAAATGTGTTGCTGATTGGTCAATAAATAAAACACTGATTGGCCATTGGCTAGGCAGGAAGTATAGGCGGGACAAGGAGGAGAATAAAGCTGGGAAGTGGAAGGCTGAGTCAGAGAGACACTGCCAGCCACTGTGATGACAAACAGCACGTGAAGATGCCGGTAAGCCACGAGCCATGTGGCAAGGTATAGATTTATAGAAATGGATTAATTTAAGCTGTAAGAACAGTTAGCAAGAAGCCTGCCACGGCCATACAGTTTGTAACCAATATAAATCTCTGTGTTTACTTGGTCGGGTTTGAGCGGCTGTGGGACTGGCAGGTGAGAGAGATTTGTCCTGACTGTGGGCCAGGCAGGAAAACTCTAGCTACAATTGTCTGATATAATACAGGAGGTTATTCACTTTTTTTATACCTGTTGAGATTTGCTTTGTGACTCAGCATGTGGTCAGTTTTAGAGAAGGTTTCATGGAGTGCTGAGAAGAAGGTATATCCTTTTGTGTTAGGGTAGAATGATATGTAGATATTTATTAAGTCCTTTTGAGTCATAATGTCTGTTAGTTCCCCTATTTCTCTGCTAAGTTTCTGTCTGGCAGACCTGTCCATTGGTGAGAGTGGGGTGTTAAAGTCTCCCATTACTAGTGTGTTGGGTTCGTTGTGTGATACAGTGAGTAGGTAGGCCTGGACAATATTTGATAATCATTTCTATTGTATAGAGTTTTGTATTAAGTTAGAACTTTCTTATTTAGACAAAAGAGGGAGATGTCGTGGGTAGCTAACTGTTCCAGCTTTGACCTGGAAGTACTAACCCCAGTGAGGCTTCTGGTAACTGTCATGCCTACCTATGACCTGTCCCTGAGGCAGGGCCAAGACAGGAACCCTTAAGACCCAAGATCTCGATGTGCCAGCTCTCTTGGTTCTTGTTGATCCCGAATGCTGGATGGTAGACTGAGCAGAGTTCTCCAGAGAACACTGCTGGACTGCACTTCACCTCTCCCAGATCATGTAACCAATTCCTTTACTTGCTGTAAATTACCCCAAAATAAACCTTCCTTTTAACTACGTGGATTTGCCTTAATAAATTCCCCAATAGTGTGATTTAAGCTTTAGTAATGTTTCTTTTACAAATGTGGGTGCCCTTGTATTTGGGGCATAAATGTTCAGAATTGAGACTTCATCTTTTTGGATTTTTCCCTTTGATAAATATGTAATGTCCTTCCTGGTCTCTTTTGATTGATTTTAGTTTGAAGTCTATTAGATATTAGGATGACTACACCAGCTTGATTCTTAAGTCCATTTGATTAGAAAATCTTTTCCCAGACTTTTACTGTGAGGTAGTATCAGTCTTTGAAGTTAAGGTGTGTTTCTTGTATGCAGCAGAAGGCTGGATCCTGGTTTTGTATCCATTCTGTTAGCATGTGTCTTTTTATAGGCAAATTGAGACCATTGATATTAATGGGTATTAATGACCAGTGATTGTTAATTCCCCTCCCTTTTTTTGGTGATACTTTTGTGTATTTCCCTTCTTTGGTTTTTGTTGGTGTAGGATTATCTATTGCCTGTGTTTTCATGGGTGTATCTAACTTCCTTAGGTTGGATTTTTTCTTCTAATGCTTCTGTGGGGCTGCATTTGTGGATAGGTATTGTTTAAATTTGGTTTTTATCATGGAATATTTTGTTTACTCTGTCTATGGTGGTTGAGTTTTGCTGGGTATAATAGTCTGGGTTAGCATCCTGGTCTCTTAGAGTCTGTATAACATCTGTTCAGGACCTTCTGGCTTTTAGAGTCTCCATTGAGAAGTCAGGTGTTATTCTGATGGGTCTGCCTTTATATGTTACTTGGCCTTTTTCCTTTGCAGCTCTTAATATTTTTTTCTTTATTCTATATGTTTAGTGGTTTGATTATTATGTGGTGAGGGGACTTTTTTGATTCCAGTCTCTTTGGTGTTCTTTAAACTTCTTGTATCTTTATAGGCATTTCCTTCTTTAGGTTGGAAAAGTTTTCATCTATGATTTTGTTGAATATATTTTCTGTGCCTTTGAGTTGGTGTTCTTCTTCTTCTTCTTCTTTCCCTATTATTCTTAGGTTTAGTTTTTTCATGGTGTCCAAAATTTTCTGGACATTTTGTGTTATGACTTTGTTGACTTGAGTGTTTTCTTTGACTGATGAATCTATTTTCAGAGATTCTCTCTTCCATCTCCTGCATTCTGTTGGTTATGCTTGCATCTGTATTTCCTGTTTTACTCAGATTTTCCATTTCCAGCATTCTCTGTTTTTGTGTCTTCTTTATTGTCTCTATTTCAGATTTCAAATCTTGAACTGTTTCCTTCACCTGTTTAATTGCTTTTTCTTGGCTTTCTTTAAGGGATATATTACAATTTTTTTATTTGCCTTTTCCTTGATTTCTTAAGGGAATTTTTCATTTCTTCTTTAAAGACTTCTGTCATCTTCTTAAAGTCATTTTTAAGTTCAATTTCTTCTGCTTCTTCTGCATGGGGATGTTCAGGTCTTGCTGATGTAGAACCACTAGGTTCTGATGGTTTCATATTGGTCTTTTTGTTGTTGACTATATTTTTGCACTAGCATCTACCCATTTCTTCCTCCACTCAGTACGAGTGGTGTCTATGTCTGAGGGAGCCTCTTTTGGTCTGATCAATACTCTTATTCCAATCGGGGCTCTTGATTCAATTGGTGCTGATGGACTCTGTGTCTCAGGGAGCAGTTCTTAGTTCAATCAGCACTGGCAGGCTCTGTCTCAGGCAGCAGCTGTAGTCTTGGAGGGTGGGTGGGTTTGGGGGAGGTGGGGCTTGTGGATTATAGGGTTTGGTGGGGGATGGTGGTATTCCGACCTGTCTGCAGGAGACCTGTCTGTTGTCCTGAAACTGAGACTCTTAGTCCAATTGGTGCTGGCAGACCCTGTCTCAGGGAGCAGCTGCAGTCTCAAGGGAAGATTTTTAATTTTATTTAAATTATTGTCATGTATTTTGATCAAAGCTTTTCCCTTCTCCCAGTGCCTTCCAGATCTTCTCCAACTTCCTACCCATACAACTTCTCTCTTTCTCTTTTTCTCTCTCTCCCTCAAAATGAAATCAAACCAGACAAACTAAAAAAAAAGTAATAAAAAACAATAACAAAAACAATGTCCATAAATACATCAAGTTCATTTTGTGTTGGTCAGCTATTGACACCTATGATGCTTGCCCTGGTGTGTTGTTGATCTACCCAGTAACACTCCTTGGAAGAAAACTAATTTTCCTTTTCCTTGTGGCTATCAGTTGCAAATAGATTTTTGGCTAATGGTGGTACTTTGGGTCAACTTCTCCTTCTTAATGCTGGAATTGTGTCTGGTGTGGACCTGTGCAGGCCCTTTGTGTGCTGTCACAGTCTTTGTGAGTTCACATATCTATCAGTTCTGTTGTATCTTGAAGAGGCTGTTTCCTAGTGTTATCTACCACCTTTGGCTATTACAATCTTCCTATGTCATCTTCCACATAAACTCCTGAGTCTTGAGGGGAGAGATTTGATAACAGCATCACATTTAAGGCTAAATGCTCCAAAGTCTCTCACTCTCAGCATATTGTTCAGTTGTGGGTCTCTGTTAATTCCCATCTACTGAAAGAAGCTTCTCTGATGAGGGTTGAACAATGCTCTGATTTACAGGTCTAGAAATATGCCATTTGAAGTCATTTTACTGCTATGGTCCTTTATCCGAGTAACAGTAGTAGTTTTTCCACTAGAACCCATGACCTCGCTAGCTTCAGTTTCATGGACACTTCAGCAGTGTTGTATATGGGTTCTATCTCATGGAATAGGTCTCAAAGCAAGTCAACAAGTGTTCGATTACTTGCTTAACATTTGTGCTACTATCTCACCAATACATCTTGCCGGCAGGTCACAACTGTAGATTTCAGGGTTTATAGTCAGGTGATACTGATGATTTCTTTCTCTTCTGATAGCATGCAAAGTACCCTACAACACCATAATGTCAGTGGAGGTGAAGCTTCTACTTGTGGACTGGCTTGATTTCTCCATCTTCAATGACATGAGAAGTTGTGTCTTGAGCAATAGGGCCTTAGCACCAGGTCACAGAAAGTAACCAATAAGCACGTGGTTCATATCTGAAAACAGGCTAGCCTTTTGTTGGTGACTTACACATGTGACTTGCTCCCTTTCTGTTTCTCTGCCCCATACGTCATGAAGTCATGACATAATACGGTGTATTCATTTGTTTTTTAGTCAAGGGAAAACTATATTTGAGGCTTGTTTTGGAAAGTCGGCAGGTCTTTCTGGTGAAGGATTTTCATACTTTCTTAAGATTTGCTTTTTAAAAATACTTTTCTAAAATTAGCAGATATTTAAAATTAGTAGAGGACATTTGAACTGAACTACGAAGCAAAAATGAACTGTTGTCATATTCTTGGCTTGTGTGTTTATAAAGTAAAACAAAAGCTGCTTTGATTAGTTGGTGATTTTGTATAAGAATATCTCTACTACAATGAGAACAGTATGCTATTGCTGAGTATGAATTGTAAGTGAGGAAATATCAACTAAGGAGATATCTTCCCATTCAAATTGTCACGAATATATAAAAAAAGAAGAAGTTATGGTTACAAAAGTATCCAATCAGTTTTGGTGGCTTCCAAAGAGATCATGAAGCTCTATCTGGATGTGGGGCTGGGGCAGAGATACTTGAACAAAACAAAGGTCATATAATCCAAGAGAATGAGATGAAGGCTTCCCAAGGTGGGAACAGAGTTATCTTCCCTTATGCTGTAAGCCATCTCTTTCCTATCACAAATAATAAGAGGAGGTGCCAGTCAGGAATTAAAAGTGGAATTGCGTTTGTAATTTCAGAAGTAGTGAAAGGTCTTTCAGATTTCCTCATGGCAGTCAGTTCCCCCCACCCCACCCCACACCCAACCCCGCTAACAACAAGACCTTAGCTTTTCTGTACTTCAATTTCCCCATCTAGACAAGCCCAGTAGCTTGCCTCCTCACCACCTCACATAAAAGGAAATACTAAGTACATCATAGTTTTGAACTCTAATTGTATATAACTTTAGGTTTTCCTCATAGTTATTTCTATATAAATAAGGTGAAATAGAGATTTGAATTTCCTGCTTAGTTTTATTCCTGCGACAGTTGTTGCATAATTATCCTTTGAAAACCTACTTCATTGTCCAAAAACCAGACTCTGGTAAATAAAGAAATAAATCTAATATAGTCCATAATTTCATTTTCACAAGTTACTTTGTTTCAAACTTCTGGTTCATACTGACATGACTTTGCTACCTACACCCTCCCCAATTCTAGTATCCCATGAACACTTTGCATTCATATCTAAATTGGCTGCCTGCTGGGTCATGTGGCATTGTGCAATTGTCCACTGTTTCCATATTACAACCATTTCTTCCTTTTACCTCGATGAAGCACAGGAGAAGAAACAAGGCTGCAGGGTTGAGAATCAGAACAGCTTAATCCAAACTCCACCAACCAGCTCCTAGATGACACTCTACTAGACCCTCTTTGTCTTTGGGTCCCCTTAAAAATAGAACTTACTAAATATGGCTTAAAGAAGCTTCCCCAAATAGCATCTATCCCACGTCAGATTATTTATCTACGGGAGGCCAGTTCCCACCTTTTCAAGGGTTCTTATGAGCAGGAGAAAGGGATAAGAAAATACTAGACAGAAAGATAGCGAAGAGGAGAAAGACAGAAACACAGGATAGCTTCCAGAGGACCTGGGTCAATACCCAATGGCCCAGAGGTTTATTCAAAAGGGATTTTTAAAATATGACCAGGGGAGAGGCAAAATACCTCCCCCTTGCAAGATCAAAGCACATTGTACAGCCAAGTGTAGCCCCTTCCAAACACCTGGTAAGTATGCCTGTGGCCAAACCAACCATTATGCAGCCCTGCTGGGTTAAAGCAAGCTCAGATTCTCTGACCCTGAGTAATTTGGGCTCCCACATTTATCATAGCATTAATTTCCTTTTTCTCCCTATTCTGATCATTGTTTCATAGTTTCAAAGCCTTCCCCAATACTAATTCCTCTGCCTGACCCATACTGTCACCATTATTGCTCTAGTTGTATCATTAGTATCTCAGATTCAATATGTACTACTAATAATTCATACGCCCTTAGTTAGGATCTTAGCTATCAGAGATAAAAACATCTCACTCAAAAATCTCATAGTCAGACACCAAGGAGTGAGTGTTGAGTGAAAGGTGACTGGTCTCTAGGTAAGTCCACTTGGCCAAGGATCTGAATTCTGAGAAGCTAGGTTTAGCTTAGACAGTTTCAAGCCTTGGTTATAATCCTACATTACCTTTTCTAGTAAATGGGGACTAGCTCTTGTGCTATCTACTACCCTGATGACGTAGTGCAGACTGTACACTGTGGTGATTATTTAAATAAGCAAACCTTGAGCGTTGCCCTAACAACTCATAGGAGATGATGTCAGTGATGCTTTGTCATCGAGTAAGCAGAACTTAATCCTAGCATACATTTGTTAAAATAGAGCAAAAGAAGATCTCTCAGGGTAGGAGTAATAATAGGGATGTTCAGAAATGAGAGTAATTTATGACTGCTACATACTCACCACACAAAATTTACTCAGGGGGAGCACTGATGGTCTTACCATTCTACTCAGTAACTATTAAACTCAACACTATGCATCAGATACTATTATTATAGATGCCGGGAATATACCAATGGACAAACTGGCCCAAATTTCCATGTTCAAGGAGTGTTGTGGGGAGAAAGGATTTAAGACGTAAAAACTGTTTAGTTGGCAAGTTTTGCTTAGTTGTTCTGTTGAGACCATATTCCTTGATTGTACATTTCTGCTGGAATATATTTTTTAAAAAATAAGAAAAAGCACACATACTTATACATACACATAAATAAGTAGTTGTAAATGTATATATATATATATATATATATATTCACATGCAATTATGAATAAATTCACATACATACGTACACACATACACACATACTTACATATATATGTGCGCATGTATAGAACTGACAGCATCGTTCCCCTCACCCCATGTCTATTTCTATAAGGGGGAAGGGGCTCGTTTTCTCATATGGTTTCACAGTTGAAAAGCAGAGCAGATGGTGCTTCTAGAGGAAGCAGCTTGCTTGCTGAAATGTCATGGATATACAGAATTAAAACAGAAAATGAAAGGCAAGAAAACATTCTCATTTGAATAACGAACTATCTGATGTCTTCTCAAAGTTGCAGGGCTTGGATAATGAAAAGAAACACTCTCGGGTCCTTTGTTCTGCATTTACAACAAAACTCAAACCACATGTCTGTCGTGCAACAAGCTACTCTGGATAATTTCTCAAAGAATAATAATCATTGTTTGATGGAGCAACGTGTAAAACCCAGAAGGTACCCAGGAAAGTTGGCACTTGCAGTAAACTATCTGGGGGGTAATTTGTGGTGACAAATGAGCCATTGAATGTTGCATTTAGGCTTTAAAACAATTGCTCACCCACAAAAGAAAACCAAGGGCTGGGGCTGGGCTCCCCCAGCTTCTCATCCCTTTTCATCTCTGTGTTTTCTCTGGTTGAAGGAAGCATTAGATATTCATGACAGCAGATAGACAAAATGATGTCTGGATAGCTTTCATAATTATTATTAGGCTAACTGATAATTTGATTACTTTTTTCTGTGACTGTTTGCACTTACTTCAGCCAGATTAAGCTGTATGATGTGTATCGAAATGCACAGAGCACAGTTTGTAGTCCCCATCAACTGTTCCACCCATGAGATGCACACCAACAAAGCCCACTATTGTCTCCAGGGAGCTGTTTGTAGACCGGAAATGATGAAAGGGAGTAACTTCAGACTAATCAACAGTTTGTAATTATAGGTAAGGAGTTGGCTTTACTCCCTCCACATGCCTTTGAGGAAGGAACCTTTTGATGCAGCAGTTGAACTGTCATGGGGAATCAGTGGTTTCCTTTCATCTATTAGATACAGAATTCCCAGGAGCCAAGAAAGTCCTGCAAAGCCTGGCCAAAGTTCACTGCTTTTCTAACGACTTTCGGGATGGAGAAAGCCAACAGAGAAAGATGAAACAAAGGATATTGGAGATATGATGACTGGCACTGTCGTGGTGTACTTGAACCAAGTTGATAAGACTTGTGGGGTCCCCCAGTGGAGAAAAAACATTGTGTAAGAATCCCCCGTGGTTGTCGTCCACTTCAGCCTTCTTCCAACCACAACTGATGATGAGAACAAAGCCATTTGCCAAGTACGTCAGAAAGAAAAAAAAAAAGCTGCCCCAGATTTCTGCAGGCACTTCCTTTCCAGAGGAAGAGGTGAGATACCCGAAAAGTTATGTAACTGACCGTAAAGAGGCTCGACAAGTTAACTGGAGCCTTCTCCCTTAAGAGTTACTCAGTTGACTAGAGAGATGCCAAGTTTTACTATTTGAAAACAATTCAGAAGACAGAAATCCTTTGATTGCAAACAATTTCTCTGGACTAAAAGCTGGTCTCCTGAGAAGGAAAAGTCTCTTCAGTGGATGCCATAGGAAACTGTCCTGCTAAAATTCCCAGTAAGGGCAGGTGAACAATTGCCAGCACGTAGCAGGTAGCGTGCTTCGCAATTTTACAAATCATGGTCTCAGAAAGGCAAACTTCTCCCTCCATATTGGAAACATCAGAAAGCTTGCTGTACACGTGATTGCAATTAACATGATCATGGACTAGGCATGGTTTTCTAGAGAAATAGAACTGAAAAAATGTGTACACAGAGAGAGAGAGACAGACAGACAGACAAACAAACACATACACACATGAATGGCTTACAGCTGATAGGTCATGGGTAGTCCAACAGCCTACTAGACAAGCTAGGAACCCAGTAGCTGCTAAGTCCTTGAAGCTGGATGCTTCAGCAGTCCCAGTCTGAGACCCTAAAGAGTCCTTCAGATTCCTTCCTCTTCCATTCCCATTGGAAGCTAAGAATCTGGAGTGTTGTGTCAGTAAAGAATGGCGGTGGCAGCAGAGACCCTTGCTCGGTTGCTCTTGCTCTCTCACCAGCAAGAAGCAAAGGAAAGTAAACAGGGCTGCTTTCCCTTCTGACCCTTTATGTCTGGGCTGCAGCTTCTGGAAGGTACTGCCCACTGGAGGGAGGGGCGGCTCCTCTCTGTTAACCCTTTTTGGAACTGTCTTCATAGACTTGTCCAGAGCTGTGTCTCTAAGTCATCTTTAGATGCAATTAACTTGGCAACACAGATTAACCATCACAAGTCCACTCCTTGTTAACCTGACACCCAATCACATCTCTTTATGTTATATCTTGCTCATCGGGTTACCTGTTTCTGTTTGTAGTGATGTATTCAAATAACCCTTAATTTACCTAATAATCTCCAAAGTTCAAAAGGAGTGAAGCTGACAATTTGGATATAACAAAGAGAAGTTTTTCAAGTGTTTCTTGTATCATTTCGTATCATGAGAAGAATAGTGAGATAAACTATAAGGCATTTTTATGAGGTGGGGATGGGGAGTCAATATCCACATAAATTTTATCACAGCATGTGTTTAAATTTTTCTATTTTCTTTTAAGTATTGTTAATTCCTTACTACACTTAACTTATAAATTATATTATATCATGGATATGTAAGTATAGGACAAAGAAGTCATATAAAATGTATACAACCTCTGATTTCACATAGCTATTGAGAGTCTAGGAATGTAACCCCAGGGCAACACAGGGAACTACCTCTGGACTGTACAAGTTAGTATTCGTCCTCATGTACAAGTGCAGCTATTGGTCCCGGGCTGACTTCACATTGTCTCTTCTTCAAGCAGCTTCAGTGGCCTTGTGTTCTGTAATAACCATGATTGGATACCAGGCTACACTCCTCGGTCTCTGGCAAGACCACGGCTAGCCATCTCTCCAGTGTTCCTGGCCTCCCACGACATTACCGGCACTGCTTGTGTTCTACTTGCAATGACCTCTCTTGCCTAGTTTGTGTGCATTCTGGGGATGCCAACCTTCCCTACCACCTGAGTCTGTTCAAGGTTGGTCCTGGTTATGCTGATGAGCAAGCTTCTTTTAAAAAAAAGTTCATGATTCCATTCATGAACATAATTGGAGTCCTTAGCAAGTGAATCTCCCAGACTTCTCGTGGCCTGACCACTATGATCTGGAAGGGGAAGCCATGAGGGAGAATCTGTCTGCTTGCAGGCCACAACCTGCCCCCCACTCTCTCTGTGTGATGACTAATACCAAAGAGCAAGTTGAAAGCATGTGACTGTTCGTTATCCAGCTGTTTTGTGAAGTCTCCTGATGCCTTTAACTATTGACTTAGCATCAAGTAGATAATAAACTATAAACAGCCAGCAAGGAATACTGAAATAAAATACAACAAATTAGCATCCATAAAACATGGAGATCTATATAAAGGAAGGGAAATTCTTTGTTTTCAACACCTGCCATGGACAGAAGGGTAAGGCTAATCCTTCTGTACTAAAGCCAGAAAGGGAGGGGTAGCAGTCAAGAAAGACAGGCCCCTGTGTTCATTCCTTGCATGCTTACACCAGAGACTTGGTCTTCCCAAGGCACAGAGGGGAGAGGAGGGTGGTACAGGTAGAATGGCGTTTCCCCCAGTGTTGCCTGGGAGCCAGCTACGTGAGGGATCCCCGAGGCACAGATTATGTGCAGGCCAAGGGACCTCATCTCAACCTTACCAAGTCACAACTCTAGAGGGGCTTCTAAAGTATATTTGGAGAAACTGCTTGCATGACTAGCTCCTAAAACTTAAGACAACTCATGATAAAATAGCTCTTTAGTCACTAAATCAGGACTAAGCAAATGTATTTCTATGCAGTAATTTGTCTTACTGTTTTTAGGGCCATGAACATCCACGTGAGTCACAGAAGTCATCTGTTTTGTTTTAGTCCCTAACGTCTATGGCAGGGAAGGAAGAAAGGAGGAAAGGATGGGCTTATTGGTGAGATGTTACAAAGACAATTCACCACTCATTTATACACAAAAGAAAAGGGCAAAATGAGAAATGACTTTATATTGATATTTCTTGGGTAATTCCAATTGCTTGACATTGCCAATGGGATATTAGCTGATCTGGTATTTGTTTGAATCACATGTATTGTGTGCTGTTTTGTCTTCCATGAACTACATGGCATCTCTCCAGAAACTCTGGTCTGTTGTCATACTATAATATTTTTCAATACAGAGGGGAACTGTATCCCAGTTTCCCTTTCCTTTGAAATTATTTCCCATGGTTTTCAAGGACCTTGGCTATGTTCCAGAACTTCTCTAATCAATCTAACTTTGTGAACTGTCAAAATGAATTTTCTTTGCTAGAGTTCATATGACACCATGCATTTAATATCTGTTCTACATCAAGCCTTCTACTCTTTTATTTTTGTTGTTTCTTGAGTCTTTCTGTTGTTATTCCTTTTCGATCTATTGGGATGTTTCCAGTTTAAAAGTTTTTATTAAAGTGGCTTTAGAATTACATTTTTTTAAAAAAAAAAATCTGAGTCAGCAAAATCCTGTAGTAGTTGGGGATTCTGGCTGTCTTGGAATTTGCAATAGGTCTGAAAGAGTGGTTTGGGAGCTTTGAGGGTGGCTAAACTCTTCTGCCTGAACTGACATGTAACTAGCAGCTTCCACTAGCATGCTTGATCAATACATACCACTTTTGTCTTCTCCTCTGTTACACTGTGTGGCTGCCTTAGCAAGTCAACCAGAATACTGGTTTTGCTGAATTTTATTGTTGCTTCATTGCAGAACATAATCATAAGAATTATCACCTATTGAATATACATATAAATCTCCTTTATGTGAGCATCTCCTAAGACTTCCATGCTTTGCAGGCTTCTTTCTTTGCCTTCCTTGTCAGTTACAATCACTGACACTTATAAACCACTCCACTGTACATCTCTATTACATGGGCTTCTGTTTCTGAAGAACACTCTTGATGTGGCTTGTTGTTTGTGTGAACAAGAAAATAACACTTGTTTGAAAACACAGAACAGACAGCACTTGTTCACTCAATAACAATCAAAGAATGAAAATATTGGTTAGAAGATGCCTACTGCTGGGTTCTGGGCCTTGGGGGTTGTCATTTTAGTCATTGCTATTGTCACTTTAGTCTTCAACAGCAGGGCATTAAGATTCAGGAATGATGCTTCTACATACGTCAACAGAACAGCTACTTAATGGGGTCTGGGGACCAACAGCGTTAGTGTCACCTGGAGGCTTGCTCAACATGACTAAGTGGCCTTACTCAAGGCAGAAGCTCCAGAAGATTTCTGTGATCTTTAAAATTCCACCAGTCCTCTTCTTCATGGCGTACTGACCGGCTTGTGTTGACATTTACTTTCCTGAACTGACTTCGGTTTTTTGGATGAATTATTTTTATTGTATCTAATAAAACAATGATAATACCACCTGTAAAATTTTTCTTTGTTTTGAACTTTATTTTTACTAGAGATGGTACAACAAAAATATTAGCTTGCCTAACTTCGGCTGACTGTCCTGCCCATGTGAATTAGAGCTGTAGAGTCATGTGCAATAGTTTTTATGTTATACACCTTCTTTAAAAATAACCTCTCTAGGATAGAACTTCCCGATGCCTCAGAGGTTGGCCCAAACACATATTGAAGTAAGTGTCAGAGTTATAAGAGTCAAAATACTAGGGAGAACGAAGGAAAGAAAGGTGGCTTGAGCCTAGGTGTGAAGCAGCCATCCTGCACGTTGTTCCAGGGTGATTTCACGGGTATCTGGAAAAGCAGAAGGCTGCAGTCGATAGAATCCCTGCATTTTAACTATTCTTTGATACTCTTTCAAGTCTAGGTTAGCAGTTTTGGGACATTCTGAAGAACTGCTGAATAGCAGCTGCATATTAAAAAAACTAATTCTGAGCTCTGTAGTCCATAAGACTGTATATTGATTTCATGCCATTTTTTATCATACTCATTTAAAAGCCTATATCTGCGTTAGATGGATCTGTCCTTTACTTTCTTAAGTATCTTTGTCAGATGATTAAATATTCAACATCTCTAAATTGTTTTACATCCATTTAATTTTGTAAAGTACATATTAACAAAAAATTAGCTGTTATGACTCTGTGGATGGAAATGAGAGAGAATCACCTTTCTTTGGAAGATGTTCCAGTAGATGACTGTGTAGTACGAATCTTAGAAGAGCCAGTTATTGGGGTGAATGCTGAAAGATCAGAGAAGCAGAACAAGCCATAGCTTCCTCAACCTCGGCAGTTCCTCATCTGATTTTGTTT